>NW_020328972.1:0-19852 GCF_001858045.2 Oreochromis niloticus | reverse complement strand
GCAAGCTACGTTGTAGCCACAGCCACCCTGGGGCGCACTGACAGAGGCGAGGCTGCTGGACATGGCGCCACCGGCCTCTGACCACCACCAGTAGACAACGATGAAGTGTCTTGCCCAAAGACACAACGACCGAGACTGTCCGAGCCGGGCCTCGAACCGGTAACCTTCCGATTACAAGGCGAACTCCCAACTTTTGAGCCACGATCGCCCATATATGGAACACACATGCACAGAGACACACACAGGATCCAATTCAATCAACCAGTGTAATATATTGATTTAAATCACACAATAAGATACACCCATAAAAGGCTCTCTCTCCTCTCTCTCTGTCATACAGACACACACACACACACACACAGCACACCACACACGCAGCACAGCAGAAGCAAGTGAACAAACAGGGCTGTACAGTGTTTCCTGTATGTTTCTAGGTGGGCAAAAAGCCTGGAGCTGCTTAATTTGAATCCACCAATCAAAGCTATGTCTTTTTCCCGCCAAAACAGGTGCACCTGTTTTACACACGCAGCACAGAGACAGGATTTGTGCAGTCTATTTTCATAGTGAGGACTCCTCAAAAATGGCTATAATTTCCTTACCAGCTGCGCCACTGGGAAAGACAGTGAGCTCTTGGAAACAGGGTGATGAGCAGTCAAATTAGATCGCGGTGAGGCAAAGAGCGCGCGTTTTTGGAGTTACAAAACGTCGTGTAACTCCAAAACTAGGTGGACTAGAAGCATAATTCTTGTACTGGGTGAATCAGCGACTTTGGTGTACTTTGACTGCGATTTTCATTACTCTTGTACATCCGTCGCTGAGATATGACGAGAGAAGAAACGGCAGACCTCAGATATGATTGGCTGGCTGGAAGCTGCAGAAATATATAGTAATAGTGTGATTAAGCATAAACTACATTTAGCAGAAATATGTATTAAGGACAAATCCTATAAAAAGCAGAAATACTATATAAGCACAAATCCTATAAAAAGCAGAAATACTATATTAAGCAATATAAAATCCTATAAAATATAAAACAAAAATAGTAATATGATTTGGTAGAAAAACTATAATTATCAGAAATACTATATTTGGCAGAAATACTGTAATCAGCACATATACTGTAACATGACAGAAATTCCTCCACTTAGTAGTAATACTATAACATAACACAAATGTTATGATGAGTTGAGCGGCTGGTACTCTGGTGCAGTCAGCACAATCTGGAGCTGAACACTCTTAAAACTGTAGAGATGACAGTGGACTTCAGGAGACATCCCTCAACTCTGCCCCCCTCATCATATCAGACAGCCCTGTGTCGACTGTGGAGATCTTCAAGTTGCTGGGTACCACCATCTCCCAGGACCTGAAGTGGGAGACCAACATCAACTCCATCCTCAAAAAGACCCAGCAGAGGATGTACTTCCTGAGACAACTGGGGAAGTACAGTCTTCCACAGGAGCTGCTGATCCAGTTCTACACTGCAGTCATTGAGTCTGTCCTGTGCTCCTCCATCACAGTCTGGTATGGTGCAGCCACTAAACAGGACAGGTGCAGACTGCAGCGGACTGTACGGCAGCAGAAAGGATCATCGGCGCCCCCTGCCCTCCATCCAGGATCTGTACCTCTCAAGAACCAGGAAACGGGCAGGGAAAATCATCACAGACCCTCACACCCTGGACACAGACTTTTTGATCTGCTGCCCTCTGGCAGACGGTACAGAAGCCTGCAGACCAGGACCACCCGACACAGGAACAGTTTCTTTCCCCTCCCATCTCCCTTCTAAACAGTTGAACTGTCACACTGCCCCACTGCCAGACTGCAACTGCACCTTATGTACATTCTGTAGTATTCATTCCACCTCATTTCATTTCTGTATTTTATGTATATACGTTTAGATTAGTTATTTATAGTTGGTTTACACAGCTTTGTGTATGTATGTGTATGCATGTGTAATGTATATATAGATACGTGTGTGTGTGGTGCGTGTGTGTGTGTGTGTGTGTGTGTGTGTGTGTGTGAGATTTACATTGCTGTGCTCGAGAGCCACCATCTACCGGAACCAAATTCCTTGTATTTGTATGCACATATACTTGGCCAATAAACATGATTCTGATGACTTGGCACAAAAACCATGATTTAGCAGAAATACTATGATTGAGCAGAAGTACTAAGATGTAGTAAAAGTACTTTGATTTAAGAGAAATCCAATTATGGAGGAGTAATACTTTAAAATGGGAGAAATATTGATACACACACATTCACAGAGCCTAAAGGGAAGAGTATTTGTGCCATGGAGTGTTAAGAAGAATCTGAGGTCCATATTAGAAAAGCTGGTAAAAAGTTTTCAGAATTGTAATAAATGATGAATATGAATTAGTGGTCTGTGATAGTGTATTAATTTGTAGGGCAAAAAACATGTTGTCCAAGGTGGAGTTGAACCCACGACTTTGGGTTGCAGACCTGTGTCATTACCAGCTGCGCCACTGGGAAAGACAGTGAGCCTTGGGAAACAGGGTGATGAGCAGTCAGAATTAGATCGCGGTGTGAGGCAAAGAGCGCCGTTTTTTGGAGTTACAAAACGTCGTGTAACTCCAAAACTAGGTGGACTAGAGCATAATTCTTGTACTGGGTGAATCAGCGGACTTTGGTGTACTTTGACTGCGATTTTCATTACTCTTTGTACATCCGTCGCTGAGATATGACGAGAGAAGAAACTGCAGACCTCAGATATGATTGGCTGGCTGGGAAGCTGGCAGAAATATATAGTAATAGTGTGATTAAGCATAAATACTACATTTAGCAGAAATACTGTATTAAGCACAAATCCTATAAAAAGCAGAAATACTATATTAAGCACAAATCCTATAAAAAGCAGAAATACTATATTAAGCAATATAAAATCCTATAAAATGGTATAAAAACAAAAATACTGTAATATGATTTGGTAGAAAAACTATAATTAATCAGAAATACTATATTTAGCACAAATCTTATAAAATAGCAGAAATAGTATGATTCAGCACAATAGTAATAACTTAAACAGAAAAATTGGAAAAGCAAAATGGACAGCTGAAAAAATGCTGAACATGCTAAGGGTCCTTCAAATGTACTTGTTAAATGAAAAAAAACTCAGCAAAAAAAGTGTAACAGTCACACAATCACAAATATGGAAACATATGGAAACACACATGCACAGAGAGACACACACAGGATCAAATTCAGTCAACCAGTCTAAATATATTGAATTAAATCATACAACAAGATGCTCCATAAAACTCTGTCTCGCCCTCTCTTTCTCTCTCTCTGTCACACACACACACACACACACACACACACACACACACACACACACACAGGGAGAGAGAAGTAAGTTTCCTAGCTCAGTCAAGCTGCCTGGGAGCTGCTGAATTTGAATCCACCAATCAGAGAGGCTGTATACTTTTCCCGCCAAAACAGGTGCAGCCGTTTTTACACACACAGAGCACAGAGACAGGATTTCTGCAGTGAATTTCTCATAGTGAGGATTCCTCTCAAACAAATGGCCATAATTTCCTAACCGTAGGGGCTAGAACGGTCATTCTTACACCGTTTTGTTCAGAAGAGATCAGGGAATCTTAAAGTGTTGGCAATTATCATTAAAATATGAATTATTAAAGATATTTGACTTCTAATGCACCATAACTGAGTAGAGCAAAGCAAAAACTGCCTTGACTTGCCCTCAAACAACGCTTTCTAACTCTAAATCTATTTGGAGTATCAATATCATTTTTTCACCGTAAGAGACAGCAGGCTTTGGTGAACAATCTTGGAAATTTTCAGGTCTCTGTTGATATCCGTTAAAAAGATATGACGAGAGAAAAAAGTGGATCATTTCCAGAGTTTGAAATCTGAAGAAATCTGAGCGAAGGACGAATTTCCTACCCTCAAACAAGTCTAACTCATTTCAGAACGGTAATAGGTGAGAAAGAAATTCTTGAATTGTGAGCGTCAGGAGTGTCTGAAGATATACTGGGACAAGCCTTCATGTTTAACTTCGCTTCGTTAAGGAGATATGACGATTCGAATATGCCTCTCATTACAGAAATCAAGCGGTGATTTTGAACAAGCTCTCCATTGACTTTCTATGGGGATTTTTGAGACTTTGTGTTGGTCTGAGGAGATTTGCCAAAATTCTATAAATCTCACAACAATGATGGTGACATTTTCTGAAAGCCAGCAAAAATACCTACGTTTTGATGTATAATTTGTGGAAGTTGAGTGAAAATTGAGCAAGTAGCAAGAAGTTGTTCGGACATGAAGAGAAGACTGCAAAACCTTCAGTGGCACACTGGAAGCCAAGTGCATAGCAACCATAACAACGCATGTATTTTGTGAAAAATCACAATTTTGCAACTCAAAACTTTAAGAGGCATAAAAGTAAAACGGTAAAAGATTTGAAAAAGCTGATTTATTCCTGAATAGCCCAATAATTTGAGAACATTTTAAAGTTTGAATGGTTGTTCTACGTGAAAGTAGGAAAAAGTAGTTAAGTTTCAAAAACAAGCAAGTTTTAGCAGAATTGCGGAAGTTTCCCATTCATTTCAATGGGACAAATTAAAGGAAAAAAGCTTAATATTTTAAAAAGTATAACAGTATAAAATACCAAAAGATATAGCCGGAAAGAGCAAAAATAGCAGAATAGTTTAAAATTTGAACGGTGAAAATAGCACAAAAATTGTTAAAGTAGTTAAAGGCCAAAAAGTGTACGGAAGCAACAAGAATAAAGTATAAAGAATAAAGAGAAACAGGAACTCAATAGTGTGGATGCTTAAAGCATCCACACAACTAGAAAAATTTGCATTTCCTGCGAAAATGCAGTGTGGATGCTTTAAAGCTGAAGGTGTATGGTGAAAATAGCTGAAGAAATCAAAGTCAGTGATTAACAAGTTGTTGAATTTTAATTACGTTGCAGAACAACATCAAGTTAACAAAAATGTAATAACTTAGCAGAAATGCAATAACTTAGAAGAAACATAACAATTCAGCAGAAATGTTGTAGTTTACCAGAAGCTACAACTTAGCAGAAATGAAATAATTTAGAATAACATAACTTAACATAACATAATAAATAAAAGTAGTGTAACCTAGCAAAAATAATATAATTTAGTAGAAAATTAAAACTTGGCAGAAATATTACAAGTTACCAGAACTGCTATAATTTTGCAGAAATGTAATAATTAGGCAAACTGTCAACAGATAACAGCTGAAAAGGCTGAAGTAACCTCAAAGTTACTTGTTTATCTGTGAAAAATTACCAGAAACATTAGAAAAGGAAGAAAATCAGCCAGCAGATAAACTGATGTGGAACAAAACCAAGGGAAAATACAGAGTTTACACAGCTGGTGAAATCTAAAAAATGGCAAAAAACAAAAACAAAAAAACAAACAAAAAAAACCCCAAAACAAAACAAAACCCACACAAACAACATTTAGGTAATAAATGCACAAGATGCTGCGGTCAGAGATAAAAACACCCAAAAATAATGTTATTGAAATGCCAAAGAGTGACAGAAAGTTTAGAAAGTAGAAAACCAGTAGTAGAAAAGTAGAACATTCAAATATATTTAGAAACATATGATACAAAATATTTACTCAGTTGTTTCCAATGATTACAATAATGGCATACAGAAATAAAAATCCCATTTGGACAAACAGAAAAATATTAATAGAAAATGCAAATCAAATGAATCTAACATTTATACAAACAATTGAAGCATCTGTTGGAATTGTGAACATATCCTTGTTTGCCATGTTTATGGTTATGGCCCTAAGATCGCAGACACATGATAGGCTATTAACTGCAAAAATATACACATATATAAACAGCAAGTGAGAGAGAAAAATATATGCTCTGATTTGGAGCTTTGTGTAAATACCATTTGGCAAGGATAAACAACATGTTCCAATGCCACGTTAAAATTTTCATAAGCTTCATTTTTTCAGTTAGTTTACAGTTTCCTGATTTTATGATAAATATGGTACCAATCTACAAAATACTGTCGAAATGAAGTCCACATTTGATATATTTGAGGTGTAGAGAGTCACACAGCTGAACAATCGATGTGCATATTTAAAGAAACAGGGATCAATAAAGAACATTATTGTGGAATAAATTACAGTGAAATAATCACTGCTTTGCGTTAAAGAGTGACTTATGATGAGGTATTAATTGGGTTAACTTTACCTCTAACAGCTTTTCACATAGTGCTGTGACCAGGATGAAATCCATCATAAAGTAACTGTAAACAGTAGAACCATTAGCATGAATGTATGGTTCTACTCTGATCAAAACAAAAGTCAGCTGTGTGACCTGATATAAAATGATAAAGAGGAACATATATAAATTGATGTGACCTTTATGAACTTTTCAAAATGACTTTATATGTCTGACCCATTATCTATATATATTAGAGCAGATGTGGAATACCACTGTTAGACCTAGTCTATACTAATGTAGTTACTGACACCCCATACTAAGGCAGGATTCATACAAACACACATTATTTATTCTCTTAAACATTTCTTTTTTCACATTTTGAGATTGTGTAATTTCTATAAAAATATGTCTAATAGTGCAATAGATATAGTTATTTAAATGTCCATAATAATGACATGATCATTTTTGTACATCCTACAATTCAAGATTTAGAGCTGTGTGTTTGTATGAATTCAGCTTGCTATACTTATAGACTTAGATATATTAATCCACTATTTACCCAAACAAGTTACATTGTTTGGGTAAATAGATTGGGTTTGTCCTACAAAATAATTATTCAACAATAAAAAAAACCCACAAAAAACATCTAGACATTAATCCAGAGTTCAGTTTCATATGTCTGATATTGTTTGTTAAATCTGGTGACACAAACACAGTCAAAAATTCATTGCTAGTGTGACATGTGGTCCTTTTTGCCTTTAACCAATGATATGCTGGTTACTTGGACCAGTTTAGTATTTGCTGTCACAGAGGAATGTTAACCATAAATCCAAAAGACAAAACTGAAAAAAATATGTTAATTGCAAACATGTTTTTGCTTAGTAAAAGGACTGAAATTACATGGAAACTGTCATCTTAAAGCCTCATTGTAAATGTCATCACAAACAGATGTTTTACACACAGTTAACAAAGCTCCACCACATCCGATCACTGCATATAAATCTAAAATAAAAAAATAAAATAATAATAAAAAATTAACACAAGGGAAGACTTTTGATTTAATAACTAAGCTTAAAATAAGTGTTACCTTTGAATATTTGTGGGAAAAATCTGATACTACCCAAGAATTCAAAGCCACACTGGAAACGATGACAGGCTTGCAGCCCTCTGTCTTCCTGGAGTGAGGTGCCTGATCAGTAGCAGTGAGTTGACAGAAGTCGGTGTCTGTAAGAGTGGCCAAACACTGATACTGTCCACTTACGTAGAGTCTAAGAAGCTGGAATGCAGGCACACTGTACGAGCTTGTTCTAAAAAATACAGAAAAAGGAACATTTTATTTGTGTTAAGGCCTAAAAACTAGAAATAAGTTATAAAATGGACAATGTTGAAATACCTTATAGGTGCTGCAGGCCACATAACCAGAATCCAGAGCAATCTCACACTCACATGATGGTGAGGAAAGACATGAGCTCTGCAATGAGGTTTGAATGTTTCAGTTGGGACACTGAAGAACTCAGGAGACAGCAGTACCTGCACAGAGAGACGGAGTAGAAAAAGCATAGATTTGTAATCCATAATGTGAATTAAAACTCAAAAAGTGTCAACAAGTATAATCATTTGAGTGTGTAATTCTTTATGCAATAAACAGGATTTAAATTAATTAAATGAATTAAAAGCACTGACATTTTTTTTTTTTATCAAAGATAAAGAATCATACCTCTCTCTGCTCTGAGGATCACTGAGCATCTCTGACAGGAAATACAGTTTCCTCAGTATGAGTCATCATTGAGGGTCTCAGAGGTGTGTAGTGTGGCAGCATGATGATGGTCTCCAGATCAGGCAGGAGGTCAGGTGATGGGTGTGTCATCTTCTCCATTGAAGACACACTGGTATGGCAGTTCATAACACAGCAGTCTCCTTGTGGCATGTAGTTATTATCTGTGCAGTCCAGCACTGATGGATCAGGTTTGGCTCAGCAGTTCATGAAGATGGTGTTAAGATGTTGTTGTTTCAGCTGAGGATGGTGAAGTTTGAAGGTTTTCCCACAAAGGAAACAGGACTGTGTGTGCCCTGTCTGAAAAAATACATCTACAAAACATAAAGTGCTTTTAACAACACCCACCCACCCTCCCCACCCACCCATCTCAGCCCACCCATCTCAGCCCCTAAGTGTGTATGTAATGCTGGTATGGGGTGTCAGTTACTAAATTTAATTAGTGAATCAGAAAGCGGGGGCTACACCTAAAGCCCCCACTTTCTGATGTCTTTGTTTATTAGCAGCTTTTTCCAGCTGCTCAGAGAATTCTGACTTGGCCTTTATCCACCCAAACCCAAACCCACCCGGATAAAGGCCAAGTCAGAAAATGGATGCAGAAACTTTCCATGTATTTCTAAATCAGATTTAATATATATTCTGTAAGCTGTAAAAATGTTTTGCTCTACATAATGTATCATTATAGACATCTCTGGTAGCCTAAAGATAGTTTAAAACTTTTAACATTTTTTTACCTGTAAAACATGATAAGCAAAAACTCATTCATTCCCAAAACGTTTGATTCTACAAAATCTACTATAATCAAGAAAATATAATTTTCTGTTATTATTCATGTGACCCATAATAAATACCTGCATTTATCTGGGATTTATTTATTTACTATTTCATATTTGAAAGCCCTTTGAGGGGAAGCTCTCGTTTGTTGAGATACATACATCAGAGTAAAAAAGTATTAAAAAAGGAGATGACAATTAACATCCATGAAAAAATGCATTAGTAGATTTAGTCATAACATAAAGCAGATCTCCCAGCTCTGCATGAAGTACAGCCATGATTTGGTGAAATGATTAATAACATTGCAATAAGAAAGGATCTTCTTACAGACAAAGTAGGGAAGACAATATGAAGAAATATGATTTTCAATGAAAAATCTTTTTCATGCTCTACAATCAGTAAACTCTGTAACAAACATGATCTGTAATTGTTTCAAAACTCACCAGACGACTTCATGATTGGCTGGAGGACAGGACACAAAACACAGGGTTGTGGTAACTGTAATATGTCCTCAGGACACCTGAATGGAGACTGTGCTGTGGCTGAGAAATAAAAATGAGGTCAAGCAGGGTGTTCTTGTCTGTAGTGGCAGAAGTGATCAGCTGTGAATACCCTCTCGACTGAAACTGCTCCAGAATCTGTTTTCTTCCACTCTGTAACTGGTTCTCATTAAAATCTCCACACACAATTATTGGGTGACAGTCCATTATTTCAAGTGAATCTAAAAGACTTACCAGGTTTTGCATGAATGGTGTCAAACTGTAGTCTGGAGGTCTGTACACAACAGCAATGAGCGCAGGGAATGGAGCCTGAACCTTTAACACTAAGAACTCAAGATCAGTGACATTATGCAGATACTGTTTTACCTGAACCTGAAAATGATTCCTCAAATACACAACAACTCCACCACCACTTCTGCTGGCCATGTGAGGAAAGTTTGTGTAGGACACATGTCTGTTGCGTTTGAACATGGTGTAGCCGTCCAAATGAAGACTGTCTGCAACAAAGGAGCCTTGGAGGTGAGACTCAGTGAGACACAAAACATCTGCTAAACACATTTCATGATGACTCTTGATGTCACTGATGTGAGATGGCAAACCCTCCGTATTGTGATGGATCAGTGTAAGAGTGTCAGGTCTGCTGGCTGTTTCTCTGACCTGAAGAAGAGGCATCATTTCCTCAACGCTGGCTTGTCTCATGGTTTGGAGCGCTGCAGTTACCTCGGGATTGGCGTAAATCTTTTTCTCATCCAAGTCCTGCAAATAGAGTCCACTGAGAGACGTCACCCTGCTGAGAGCAACATAAGCCATACCAGGTTCAAAAATGTTCTTCATTGAAACTACAGCTGTCTGTGTTGTAAGACCCTGGGTTTTGTGGATTGTGCAGGCAAATGCTAGCTTTACAGGAAACTGTCTGCGTACCGCTCCTTTAAACTTCAGACTCTCCTCTGCTCTCTCAATGTAAACCAGATCATCAGATGCTGCATTAGCACTGCGGGTGTTTCTTACAGACTGCCGGTTGTCCATTCTGAGCCCAGTTTAATTATGTGTCCATCATTTTCAGATCTCACCACCTTTATCAGTATACCAAAAGCACCATTGACCAAACCGTTTAGTGTGTCCAAGTTTCTGGTCAGCATCACTCGAGCTCCTTCAGCAACATTCAGGGTGTCGGGTAAATCATTTCGCCCACCTGTAAATGGTTTGTCTCTTCGTGCCATTCTGCCTGTACATTTATCCTTCTGGAAATCGTCTGCATTGATGATTATAATGTTTGAATGAAGCTTCTTGAGCGTATCTGTGTTGTGGGATTCCACATTCTTGTTGGTGGCATAAATGTGTAAGACCTCAGTTGGACATTCTTCTGGTGCAGTCACAGCCTGTGACAACAAATCTCTGTCGCACTGAGAAAGCTCATCTGTCTTTTCTTTGATTCTAATCCTGTTCAACATCTCTGCAAAGGCCACATCATCTTTCTGACGCATGATCTCGGTTAGAGTGATCATCTGAAATGTTCCTGCCATAGGTCAATCTGTTCTGGATCGTAAACACAGAGAGGCTTAGACTGTCGCACTGGTGGCAGCTGGTAAAAATCTCCAACAGCTAAAACTGACATTCCACCAAAAGGTCTCTGAGTGCCTTTGATTTGTTTCAGTCTTGCATCCACATAAGCAAAAAGGGGTTTTGAAACCATTGAAATCTCATCAATAACAATAATTTCAGCATTAATAAGCTCAGATCTGACTTCATCCAGTTGGTTACCAAGTCCTTGAATGGGTGGTTTCAGACTCCTGGGTAGTTTCAGTAGGGAATGTAACGTAGAGCCATTGATAGAAAAGCTGCTGTCCCAGTAAATGATGTCAGTAAAACAGTTGGATTTGATATGTCAGCTTCTTCTGCATTAGCAGGCAGTCTGCTCAGGATCTTTGATGCTTCAGAGTGAATACACTTAATCAGATGTGACTTTCCAGTTCCTGCACCACCGTTGATATAGAAGAAAAATGGATCTGGGTTCAAACCACAAACTCGCTGAATACACCAGTCTCTTATAGCATAGAACACGCAGGCCTGCTTCTGGTTCAGATTCTGATACATTACACGTACCACAGCTGGATCGACTGCAGGTTGTTCTCTGATGGCTCTGATCTCTGTTACAGTATCAGACTGACGACTGTAGTCGGGAACATTCTCCTGTTCGTTCTCATCATCAGAATGTCTCTCAGGAAGATTCTCATCACATTGCAACCTCACAACTTCAGATTCAGGAGCCAGATTACACCATTCATCCATCACAACATCCCTATTTTGTTCAAACTCTTCCAGTGCACTCTCAATATCCTCAGAGTTCTTCTCATACTTGTCTTTATTTCTCTTCACAACCCTTTTCACAGACTCACTGTGGTCTGAACATGGAAGTCGCACAAAACCTGAGTTGTAGAAGGACTGATAGGTTTGGAACCCTTGTGGTTTCAGTTCCTGCTCTGATCTGTGTGGAAGGTAAAGTCTCAACAGTCGACCATAATATTGCTCGGGATCTTTTCTTGTGAGCAGTGGTAATATCTGATTATAGCTGGTTTATCATTCTTTCGCCTTTGTACAAATCCAAGCTGGTTAGAAGAGGAAGCACATCTTTTCCTTCATTTGGACCACTCACCAACCGGCACAAGGCAGCAAAATCAGCCAGGGACATTTCCTCATATTCCAGTGTCTCAGGTCTGCATTTGTATTTATCACTCAAACTTGTCATCCAAATATTACAGCTGTCGTGTGTTGTGCTTTCCAGGTAGCTCATCGGGCGACTCATTTTTACTGGGTTATCATCTGTTGGTACAAATACAACACTGCGGGAACATTTTTTCATTTTTAGGCCACAGACTCGAGTCACACACTCCTGTGCGCTGATTTCTCTCTTTTTGAATAAGCCTGCATCACAGCTCTCATTTCATCACATTCATTGACCGTGTTCTTTGCAGAGTTATCAATAACTGTCTTCAGGTATTCAGAGAGGCCAGATTCTTTCTTCGTTATATATTTACAGAGGTATTCTATACATGAATAGGCATTCAATATTAACGAGACATCTAAATTAGAGTTCCAGGCTTCAAGCAGGTCTGGGTTGTAATTGTTGATCCAACAGTCCTTTGGGTCACGTTTCAGAATAAGAGCTGTTTTCTTGTTTATGTCCTGGAGGCATTGTTCATACTCATTCATTGTCAAGTTGCATCGTGACAGAATCTGCTCTATGGTGAGAGAAGCAGCTTCAGGTTCCTTCAGCAGGTTCATCAAAGGCCTGAGTTTGGCTTTTGCAGCTTCAGTGTCTGAATCCTCATCCTGTCTCACAATCATTGTTCTTGTGGATGGCGGTTTTGGAAACCCAAATCTACAACCAGAGTTTACACTCTTAAAGCATGTCTTTGTGTGGTTTTTGCTGTGCTTTTGTAGTTCAGCAACTTTTTTGTGCAGTTCAGGCTGTTTTTCTGGATCAGGGAGTTGAGCTGAGATGTATCTGTCCACAAAGTCACAGACAGTTTGGTCGTCATCCACATCTACTTCTACCTTTTCTCGAATCCACAGCAACATGTGTATATGCGGACTACCTCTGTGCTGGAACTCAACTCTGTAAAAGTAATCAATGATTTCACCAAGGGGCTGTGCAGGAGAAAAAAGCAAATCTCTGAACAAAGCCTCAACACGCTTATCAAACATTCGCATCGTGGTTACTGGATTTGATCTTAGAATTTCACACTTTTCTGACCAGTCCAGGGCTTCAAAATCAACCTCTTCACCTTGCTGTCTCTTTATTGCTGAATCACTTCAGGCCATCTCATTTCAGCAGCAGAGAAAGTGACAAAGAACTGAGGTGTTCCTATTTGACGAACCATACTGAATAGATCTTTGGTGGTTTTCTGCCAGTAAGCTGGAGTTCCTCTGAGTGGCTGCATAAATCTGATTGCATCTTTATTTCTTACCAGCTTCTCTACTTCTGTCTTACTTTGTAACATTCCTGATGTGATTTTGCGTCCATCTTTGGTCATAGTTTTACCTTTCCTTAGCTGTATTGTCATGCTGGAATTAGCCAAGTGTATTTCAGTGACAAACTGTGAGAAAAACAGGTAATTTGTATCTTTAGCAAATCTTGCATCAATGTTGAAAAGCCTTGACTTGAAGTAAGCACTTGGTGTGAGTTTAAGACGTCTCTTTTCATCCAGTGTATTCTGACCAGTAGGAAACTGCACAGGAAATGCCATGGCTTCCAAATGAGGAGTTCTGAAGAAGCTAACAGGATTGTTTCTTTCTGCAGGTGCCACACAATATGTGTTATCAGTGAAAGAGAGAATCTCTTCTGAAATGTCTACAGGCTGCAGGCAACTTTCTAGAGCAAACCTCCATTGTTCAAATCACTTTCTGGTTCCTCTGGATTTTGTTCCTCTGGTTGTTCATCACAGGATTGCATATCAATATCTTGTTCACTTCAGACTCAGTTTCACACAAAAGGGCATCTTTTTCATAGTTGTCAATTTCCATTAAATCTGCTTCATTATAATCATCACTTGCCATGCTGGCTTCATCACTGCTGTCATCATCAGGTAACGTTGGATCACAAAGCAATGCATCATCTCTGATAACAATATCTGTGTACTGTGGATGAATTTGTTTCAGTTTACGCAGGGCTTGGATCAGTTTAGACCAGGTGACAGTCTGGAACAGCTGATGGCCTTTGTAGCACAGTCGTCTTTTCAACTTGATCCTCATTATCTGTGATTGGTTTCTGAGCCGAGGCAAACAGTCAACTGTTTCTTGGACCTCAGATGGGACACACACCACATTACCACGTATGAGTCTTTGTCTGCCCTTTGGAAGTGGAATAATCTTTGCAAATGGGATGCATTTGGCAATCAGATGTCTCTCCAGAATGTTGAGATCACACAGTTCAGCTGGAATATCCTGCAGATCTAAACCATTGACAGCAGCAAGCCTGGGCATGCGTCCACTTTTGAGGGAACTGTGACACGTGTGACAGATATACTCCTTTTTTCTCTCAACAGGAAAGCTGCAGTGATCATTACATGCTTCATCACACATATGAACAAATTTACCAGTTAGACACTGCTGAGCTACAGTTTGGTGTTTTGAGTAATTTGTTCTTTTGCAGATTTTCACCTGATTAGGAAAAGAAGCTTTTAGACAAACAGTACAAACATAAGATGGTGCTGACTTAATGTTGGATCTGAAACGAGATATGGCCTCATTCATTAAACTGTTATCTGGATGATACGGTAAACTTTCAGCTGGTCGATGCATCTGACGATATTTTCTTTTTATTTTCATTACACATCTAATGTTATGCATCTGTCTAAAAGAAGAACTGTTCCAATATTTTACTCTCATTCGTTCTCTCATATTGTCCTTGTGTTGCTGCTGAAATTGTCTCTCTTCTCCATAACGTTTAGTGATGTAACTTTTTTTTCTGTCTAAATTCTACACTTTGTTTATATAGGTTAGAAACATATGACCTCATGTAAGCTTTATGTTTCTCTCTGAATTCAGCACAAGTTCTGTATGTTCTTGTTATTCGTTCCTTCTGCTTTTCTCGGAACATGGGAGATTCTCTGTATGTTCTTCTTATTCGTTCCTTCTGCTTTTCTCGGAATAAAGAATCTTCTTATACATCCTTATGACACGTTCTCTTTTTCTCTCTCTAATTTTAGCACTATCTCTATAGATTTTTCTCAAATGTTCTCTCTGTTTCTCTCTATATGTAGCATTGAGTTTATACAGATTATTTTTGTACACACTCTTTTTCTTACTGTGATCAGAATCATGAGACTTTCTACTAGAATCTTTTTCTTTGTCTTAAAGCTTTCATCAAAAGTGTACATCTGTCTTTCTTTCTTCTTCTCATTTTCCTTTCTCTGTGGTAGTTTTCTTGGACCAATAGTCGTCTCCTAATCTTTCTCCTTTGCTGTTTAGTACGCTTCAACAGTTTATGTGAGAGTTCCTCTGTTGTCTTAGTTAAACAGGAGGCAGTGTTTAAATCATTCTGAGGAACAGAATCTGTTGTTACTGAGTGTCTCTTACAGAAGATGCAGAGGTTTCTATTTCTAAATAATCAGAAGGACAATTGTTCAGCTCAGCAGCTGGCTCATTTGAATAATCCACTCTGGATGACATCACTTCAGTAGCTAAAGTGTCGGTCACAGTTTTCTGTGTCTGCTCAGTGGATTTTGGGGTTTCAAATTCAGGTTCATTTAAAGCTGGTGCTGGAACACTTGTAGCTGTTTGTCTGTTTTCATCAGCATCTCTTTGGTCAGCAACGTTTTCACTGTGGAACTCAACAGGCTGTAGCTCATAAGCGCAGGTTGATGCGATGCTAAACATTCGGTACAAACGTTTGATCCTGTCAATCATGTCGTTAAGACGTGTGAATTTTAACACAACTGCAATTCCACCACTTACACCTAGCGACAATGGCATTCCTGTAGACTTACGTGGGTGAGGGTCAAAGTATGCGTATTCACCTGAAGTCAGCCTGCAAACTGCGATGACTGTTCCTCCCATGACTAGCAAAGCGTAGCGAAACTCTGAAGCCAAACACTGTAGTCCCTGTTCAAGGCTCGGAAGATGATCTGTACCATCGAATGTGCCGTAACGAGCAAACTGAGACATGTCCACTTGATACTCGTGTCTGCGGCTGGTGACCACTGTGGGAAGCTCATCGCAGGCTAGAAACACGCTGTTCACAAACCTCTTTCTGGCATCTGAATACACGGCATGGCCTTTGTCCAACACACGGTTAAGATCTGCTCTCGTAATGAATTCATCCTCATGCAAGAATGATAGGAAACCAAACTGTTAGCCATGCATTGCTGATTCCGGTACTTTCCATACTTAGGAGAGGCCTGGCTTCGGGACGCACAAACGCTGCTCACTCGTGGACGACTTTCTCTGTTGTAACCTGTACATGAGATGGTCCTGGAGTTTCTCCATCATGTTGCATTTGCACAGTTACCTGGGTTTAGTCTGTCTTACTTGTTGCACTTCAGCCTTTGGCACAGACACTGAACGAACACCTCGCTTTACCACATCTGCATAAGATACTGCGGCTGTCTGAACGCTACTCTGCACTTCTGGACTGGAAAAAGTTGTGACAGACACCTTTACCTGCTCACCACTCTGAGACACATTTACCTGTTCTTTCTGCTTTTGGCGTCTAAGCTTCTGAGACTGCGACCTTTGACCTTTCCTTGGCATTTTGTTAAGTACAAACTACACCTTATGTGTATTTCTACACAAATATAAACAAAACTCAATCTGGAAAGAGTGAAAAACTTTTAAGTCTTCAAATTGCTATCAAATCTGAGAAATGCAAAATTATTCAATGTTCTTATGGATATGTAAATGATGTAAAAGGCTGACTTAAATCCAAACTCAATATTAAAGATATTCAAAGTTCTCTGAAACACTTGGGTCAGTTTTATTGTAGCTTTTTCAGAAACTGTATTTTTTAACCAGACTGGTTAATGATTAGATCTATACTTCTGTAACAGGATATTTAGAAATCACAACAATCAACAGGATATAATAAAACTTCTGGCTCTTAAATAGATTTTATGTAAATCTTTCAGATATCTAAAACTTAAATCAACTATATGGAGCTGTGGTGGTGCGGTGATCAGATGACAGGCGATGAGGATTCTTCAGCTGGATGTTCTGCAGCAGTCAGGAAACAGGAAGTCTGGGACCTCAGGGCAGCTTCTCAATGACAATTGTGACTGAACACTTACACTGAGTAATAGAAATGGGTTTGAATAACAATAGTATTATATATAACTTACTGTAGTCAAATGTTATAGTCAATGAAACAGACTTGAAAAATGTATTCGGATCTGATTTATATTTATGTGAATACAGCAGCCTGAATGTATGTATTACAAAATAACCAATTATCTCGTTACAGATAAGCCTTTAAAAATGTGTATATTTTATATAATTTATCAAAGTAATTGCACTATCAATGTAATGCCAAGTCAAAACTATAAATGTGGGGCTGTGTAAGTAGTTTGTACTGTAAAATCTACTGTACTGTAATTCTACTACTGTATATTCACTTTCTACTTGCAATTTCCAGCAAAATTAGTAGATATGAGAGAGTTTAACAACAGGAAAGAAGGAGCAGTGAGAGCAGAGATCTCTCAGATTTCTGAAAACAGATCGACGAAGTTGTGGTAACTTCAATTTCCAAAACTTGGTTTCTTGTCAAACTTGGTTTCTTGTCAAACTTAGATTCTTGTCAACACAGGTTCAAGCTTGTCAAAATTAGATAGAGCTCATGGCGAGAAATGATAGAAGATAGAATGGCTGTCAAAAAAGATGGAGCAGGGAGAGGGAGAGTGATAGACAGACTGAATTTGCTTGTTAATGGCTTGTCAACGATAGAGGGAGAGGGTTTTCTGCAGCAGGTCACCTGTAAGACAAAAAGGGACTGGAATTAGGCATATTTCCAATAAACATGGCTTTCCAGTATTTTTCGGACTATAAGTCACACTTAAAATTCTTTAGTTTCTCAAAAATCAACAGTTTACATTATGTGTTAATTCTGGCTGTGCTTAGTGACAACCCAATTTTATGTGCTACACGCACTCAAACATCTGTCAAAATGTTTTAGTATGACTTTGGAAAGCTTTAAAGCTGCAGCGCTTGATGGATTGTTGGAGCATTACAGCTACAGTAGTCAGGAGCCTCGCGGAGTAATTCGTATTGTCCTTAAACATAAATGTTATGGTGTGTGTATGAGGACCTGGCATCTGTTTAGAGACATGCGTATGAAGCAGATTTCAAAACCGATCAATCCATGAAGAATTTGATAGATTTGTGGAATAGGACTGAACAGAAAAAGATAGTGTATTGTTATGTGTTACCACTGAAAAATGTTGAGAGTTACTGTGAATGAGTTGAATAGTTTGAGTTATCTGAATATTTGGTTAGCTGCATACGCCTTATAATCCGAAAAATACAGTACATACAGGGCTTTACATATTGAAGAGTTCCACAGTTCATTATTGGACTGATTGAAAATGCTCAAAAATGGTGGTGAACTATTCTAAAGAAAGTTTTACATTCTATTAACACAATAAAAACAAACAGTGTCTATAAACTTAAACCAAGATATGCTGCTACAATAACTACTGTAAATATCATATGGTCCAACAAAACCTACACACAGGTTAGAGCAGACAGTTTCAGGCCACCTATTTAAAATTTATGCCACATCACATGTTCCTTAATCACCAATATTCTAAATCCCTGTTTCTGTGTGTACTTACCTGGGACAACAGTACATCATAATATCTGGGCACACAGAAACAGGATTTGAGAATCCGTTAACATAAAAGTAAACAATACTTTACTCAATGACTTTGGCAAAATGAGAATTTGGAGATAAAGCAGTTTCTACATATTTCAGTCACATTTGGGTATTTTAATACACAGCCATAAGCACTCCACTAAATCTAGGACGTACTTATAATGGCTGCTTTAAAGGCCTAATTAAAAATGTAGTATGATGATAATTTCTTATAGATCATTTAATCATAAAATACAGAAATGAGTGCTGTATCTGTGCTTTAGATTTTTTCCAGTCATCAACAAAAATCTTTAATTAAAAGACTAATTCAAAGAGCAGTTTTCAGACAGTGACTTAATTTAATGAAGGGAAAGAAGCTTTAGAAATCCACAAGGCTCTATTTGAAGACTTAATTGTACCTAAACTGCTGTTCATAGCTGCTCTAATGTGAAAAAATATGCGCTGCTACAATAACTACCGACCTCTGTAGGTCTGGAAATGTTTACACAGACTTTTCTAGGATTTGATGACTTTTGATAATCACAATAGCTGTGCTCACTCACAGCACTACACTGAATCTCCTATGATGAGAAACATTTCCCAGCACTGCACCTCAGAAAACCCTTTACTTACCAGACTTGAGACGATCAGATCAGCAGTCTAGAGAAAGGAAACAATTCATCAGATCACTGTTTGATGATTCAGACTGTTGAGCTCTTCACACACAATCCATTTACTGTGACACAAATTAACTAGTAAAATCCTCAATTACTTTAAGCTTTTTTTAAGTTTGTACTGTAGTCTAAAGAGGATATAATTGAACTGCAGGGTCTCACATGGCTATAGCAAGTGTAATAAAAACATTATTACTACAGAAATGCAAAGAATAGGCACCAATATTTGTTGGCACAAGTGCAGGATATACCAAATATTTCCTACACAGAAGCCTTGTGGCTCCAACATTTTCTACAACAGGTCAGAGCTAATAAAGTGTGAAAAACCAAAACTTTAATGTCCTTTCAGGTTAAAACATTAAATACAAAGTAATTCTTGAAATCAGAAGCAACAGAAAACCTCATCATGTTTGGTTAGTGTATGAATATGCAAATCCTAAAATACATGTAAATATTGACATGTTACAATAACAGGTGCAGAATGTTTTGTGGTTAAAATTAAATGTCTTAAAGTATTACACTAAAAATCCTTTCATTGTACCAGTTGTTAGGAATATTTATATGTTGCAATGTCCCTTTTTGGCAACATTTC
>NW_020328971.1:0-62637 GCF_001858045.2 Oreochromis niloticus | reverse complement strand
CTCTTTAACTGGAGAATGGGAAAGTGTCTGTGAGACTGTGAAGCCATATATGCAAAATAGCACACACAAACATACGCAATGAAGATCGGCTTGCTACTTGTATGAGTGATAGAATGGTGTGAATGTTGAATAAACTGATTAAACTAGTTTAAAAGGGTGACTTAGCAGTGCTTTTGCACTGAGTGATCAAAACAAGTGATTAGTATAGAAAGAAAATGAAAATAATTGAATAGTGGCATGAGGTTTAAAAAAAAAAGTATTTCTTTTGCCAAGTTAAATTGTTGAGATATGGCTGAGTATGGAAAAAGTTTGAGAGCTTGTGTGAATGTGGACAGAGGAGCTTGCTGGTGTGGTGTGATTGAGGCCTTAAAGGAGGGTAGATGTTCAGAGGTGCAATTTGATTAGGAGGTTTATAAATTAGTGTTGACACCATTGTTGTAGATCTTAGGCTGAATCTGAGTATGGTAAAGTGCCTAAAGGGGATATTGTTGTGTACGAAACGGTGCAGCTTTGGCGAGGTTTCAGTGTGTCGAAGGGTGAAATTTCAGATTGTTGAAGATTTTTGAGTTGTTTTATTTTAATAGAGGGAGTTTGATAAACATGGACTCTAAAAGGGCCCATAGTTTTTATAACAGTCACTTAGAAAAAACCTGTCAGGTGATTTTGTTTGTACTTGATGAGCTAATAATCAGCTCTCTTTTTCTCATTTTTGTTCTAAGCAGGCCTGGAAGAGAGTGAACGGACGGCGTTGACAAATTACCAAGTACGAAAATCAGGTGGGCATTACAGAATTATAATTGATTACAATCAGAGACTGATTGGCGGCAAGTCTCTGTCTAAAAATGGATTGATCGATTCAATCCAGTCAAAAGTATAGAGAACTATTTTCCTAAAAAGGAAAACGAAATAAAACAAATGATTGAGCTCATTTTGCTGATGTGGAGCATCTGATGACGTGCGCAGAGGGCTGCAGATCAGCAAAAATATCATGTGTGAATGCATGTGAGTGAATGTGAGTGATGGGACCAAGAGGGGAAATAAATAAAAGGTTGACAAACAGGACAAGTGGGAGACTTAAATCTGGGGATGCTGATTTTGGGATATTGATGTGTGCGTTGAGAAAATTATTTATTGGGTTGGATTATGTTATTACATTATAGAATGCTAAATGCTAAAAGGGAAACATTGATGTAACTTAAGTTACCATGAACGGAGGGGACACATGATTAATAACTGTTCTGTGTAAGTTTATTTTGGGTTATAACACAGGTTGGATCATCAGTGGAGAAAGTGAGTATAAAAGGTGATGTTCTGGTTAACACACAGGCTTTTGTTTATAGGACGTTTCAAGGATGCAGGCTGTGGATGGAGCCAAGAAAGGATTTGACATGATGATTAATTTGATTTCATTCCTTAAACACAGGTTTGAAGGGCCGGAGCATGTATGCCTAATATGATATGACTAACCTTTTTTTTTTTTTTTAATTTCCTAAGCTTGAGTGAAGGATTTTGAGTTTGTAACACATGAGATGTGTCACAAAAAGGGGGGTGTTAATATATGCGATTAGCTACATGAAATGTGCTCTTTTAGGGGTACTAAGCAAATGTCTACGTGACCTTTACCTAACAACCTTTGTGATGAGAAACTTGTTTACCGACTTGCTCTCTTGTAGAACATACAGACTTAGAAAAGGGGAACCTCAGCTCTGAGTTCTGAGAATAACTCTGTTAAGTTGACAGGAAACACGTCGAGACAGCAATATAGGGCAAATATGTTTGAGCTTGTAATTAAATGTGGGACTTGAAAAGAGGAAGCAAATTTGGTACAGGACGTACTTGAGATGATCAGACAAGAGAAGGAGAAGGTCAGGAATAGTTTAAACTAAGATTGAGAAAGTAAATGGGGTAAAAGGGGGGTGTAGCTTCAGGGCAGTTCACAGCCTGGCGTAAACGCAAGGTGCTGTCACACAGCTTAAGTTATTTGGTTGATTTATTTTATGACAAAATAATAACAAATGAAGAACAATACAGAATCCAAATCTGAACCAAAGAACAAAATAGTGAAATGTGGATTATTGGGTTTTTCTCTGTATATATGAAGCATTTGTAATGTGTATCTGCTAATGAAGGCTTGTAGAGGCCAGTTTATACTCACAAACGAGTGCTCAGCCAGACTGAAAAACAGGAAGCTTTAGTGCACAAGGCATATTAATAAACATAGACACAAAAAGAGGAACTCCCCATATAAACAACGTTGAAAATGTGTGAAGTATAAAGTACCGAAATAACACTATATAAGTCACAGTTGATGATTCTAATGTTAGAGAGCTCTTGCAACTGGCGTCTGAGCTGTGCAGAGGTCTCTCTTAAGACAGGTATTTATGTAGGTTAGCATGAGGTTGAGTCCAACAGAAGCAAGGCACCCTAAATGCGCACAGCATGCAGCAGGGGTGGCCAAAATAATATAGGAAACAGCACATGTAGGGAGAGGACACTCACTAAAAGTTATAACTAACATAGTGTGGTGGCTTATGTGAACTTGCAGGCGTTCACTATGACATCATTAGCACAACAGAGACTGAGTAAAGTTTTAGATGCTCGAAACCTGACATTTATACATGAAGGAATCAATATGGCAGATTTAATGGGATTAGGAGGACCTAATTATTATACTAAGACAGCAGAACTTGAAGGGAAAGTCAGGGAAGATTTAAAAGCAGGACCTGTTGGGATTGGGGATTTAGAGATTTTTATAGCTATCATATAATCTGCCTTAGGATGACTGTATTAATAACGTGTTGTACAGTATTATTTTATGTTTGTCATAACAGTGATGTCTCTATTTACAGGTTGAGTTAATTTTATACACAATGCATAACTGTGCTTGTTTAGAGTTGATGTTCCGTCCAAACAGGTTTTAAGCTTCACTGGTGAGAGTGTCCAGGTGATACATGTTGAGGGAAGATGAGAACATAGCAGGTGAATTGCATGCACGCTTACAAACACACATGATTTATATATAGGCCAGGCCAGAGGCCTGGACTTGATGCAGCTCCTAACTTGCAGGAATGGCGTGGAGTGTAATGAATGAATGCAAAACATGCTTACAGACACAAACATGACAGGGGTTTATTTTACAGGGTAGAGGTGGACCACAGGTTGCTTTGTTTCTGCTTAGCAACTACTGAGGTAAATGGTGTTAAAGATAAATATGCAATAAGTGAACAGGAAATGTGTGAAGGTGAGCCGGGTGAAACAAAATGTTGTAGATAATGGAAACTTGTCTAACGGGCATTAACAGTAACTTTTGCATGTTATGTATATGCTTGAGGCCAAAAGAGGCGTAAATCCAGATAGAAAACTTTGAAGTGTGCTTTTTAGCGGAGAGTCAGGCTGACATGGGGATGGTGTATTTTACTGGGGTTGTGTTTAATAAAACTAAAAGCGTTGCTCACACACATAAAGAGTATTGAGATTGAATAAAGTTAATATAATGGATAGAGCCCAGAACAGGATAATATATAAGTGAAATCAAATGCAATGTGTGATTTCACTTTTATTGGGAAAATAATTAGCCAAGAAATGTGTATTGAACTCTCCACATACTTTGAAACTGCGCAACTCTGAGTGGGCAATGTAATGAAGCAACTGTTACATATTTGCATTAAACTAGCCAACATAGACTCACCACCACATGATGTTGCCCTGCAGCGGGGGCAGAAAATCATTTGCAAACCAGGGATCTTATGTTGATTATCATATTCTTACTTATGTACACACACACACACAGAAGGGAAAAATTTCAAAACAAAAAACAACTTCCCTTATCCTGTCAAGCACAGGAGCAAAATAAAAATCTCTTTGGGCTCTGTTAAAATTTCTTTAGTAAAAGTGTAAAAGGCCAAACCTAAGAGGTTGGGCAACCCGGAAAGTCCCTCCAGTATCAGGAGTTAATAGTCAGGAAACATTCTTCACTTTAACGCCTTTTTTCTGAAAAACCACTGACTCATAGATGCAGATAGACATACAAGTGCACATACATCCAGATGTGCATTTAGACATTAAAAGTGTAGAGGCATGTACACACAGATTGGCAAACTGGTACAGAGTCTAACTGAAGAGCTTAACAAAGCAGACGTGGCAGTAGGGTTTGTGATTTTGCCTGATATGATATTGTGAACCAACTTTGAATAATGACAGGAACCTGAGATGAACACAGAAAGTTAGTAAGGTATAGCAGAGAAAGGTTGTTTGTTTTCTATCCCTTACAGGAGAAGATTTCCACTAGAGAGGGACCCAGAAAAGGAGCAGAGACCACTTAAGCATGAAGTGTTTTCAAGTGGGAGCTGGTGTTTTATTGCTGGACCACCTAGAGGACATGAGGTTGTCTGATTTGCTGAGTCAGGGGGCGGCTAGAGAGGGTCAGAGCGAAGGTAGTGGACCTGGGAATAGTGTAGTGACGTCTTTGGAAGACGTCAAGAGAGGGAATTGTGGAATTACAGGGATTATTTTACATAACCATCATCTTATCATTGCAGTAATTATCATTTTATCCAAGTATTTATTGAAGCTGCTGGCATTATGTTATAATTTATATTACAGGGGTTATCAGAATTAAATATTAATATGTTTATTACAGGTGCAGTTATAACCACTTTAAATCGTTGAGTTAAATCTATAATCTTAGAAGCTTATATGCTGAGTATATTGCTACAGTAAAATAGTAGCTGAGTGAAGGCCTGAATGTATTCAGCTTCTTGTTGCATTTGAGTTTGCCTAGCAACAGGTGACGCAAAGAGGAGGACAAGTCCATGGGGACCCCATCACCATATTTGGAAGAGGATGCCAGAAAGGGGAACTTCTGTGTCTGCATTTATCTCGTAGAATAGATCATTATCTGTAGAAGAGGCAAATAATGTTCTGTACATGCAAATTATGTGCTTGTAAACGCAAGAAGGGGCGTTACAATACCCTGATGTTATAAAAGCAATCTAGAGTGTATTTTGGGTAGAGATGTACAACTGTTCTGCAGTTTGCACCTCTCCACGCTGCGTGCATTCATTAAAAATCAATTGTTTGAACGACCTTTTCTGGACTATCATTGTTTTACTCTCATCCTCAATTTCGAACCCTTAACAAGAGGAAGCACAGGTGGATCCTCTGAGGAAGACGAGCGTTCCTACAAACCACATGATCACATGACCAGAGGGGCGTGGCCTTCAGTGGTAGTAATAAAGGAACAGTCCACATGTTCCACTTTGAAGGCTCATCTCCAACAAAGCAGACCTGTGATCACTTTAACTCAGTATGATGGATTGTTTGGATTTGTCTTTGTTTCTCTGGCTTTTCTTGTGTGTCTGTGTGTCTTTGTATGTTGGATAGAGTCATGTGACCTGCCCAGGGACTACACATGGAAATGAGCAGTTTAGCTCAAATCTGGCAGGTTTCCATCTTCTGTTTTTATCCTGATGTCCATGAACATGAACACTGTCCCTGTCAAATAAATGCAGATACAAAGATCGGATCTACTGAGCATCATCAGCGTGTCAGCCGCTAACTGCATCTTCAAATAAATAAATGTGTCTGATCAGCGGTGATAAGAGGAGAGACGCTGAGCGAGTGAAACTTTAAAAACTGACTGAAAAAATTCTTCTTGGCTTCATTTTTCCTTCCAGTCTGAAAAAACTTCCATTTAATGATTTTGGGAAAATATGAGACATTTGAAGACCTTCGTTTATTTGAATTTCAGAGTTTTTAATGAGCCACAGCAGCCCTGAATAAACACTTGAATTACTGTCTGAGCTGCTGCAGTTTCCTGCTGCGTCCACTGGGTGTCAGTAAAGCTGCAGGTGTCTCACCTGTGAGTCCAGCTGTGGGGAAACAGTCCAGCTGCTGGTTCTGCCTCCAGCTGAGGAAACACTTCATTCCTTTTATTGCTGATCTCTCTTTATGAATCCACCTGAACTCGTCTGATCCTGGAAACCTTTCACTTTCCTTCCTTGCTGTCTCCGTCTGTCTCTCACTTTCACATTGGTTGGTTCCTCTCTGAATCTCTCCTCTTATCTGTGAACATTCATGAGGAAAAAGCAGAATCAGTTCAGGCTTCGCTCTCACAGGATTTTAATGTTTGTGCTCAGAGTCTTTTCAATGAGTTCCATCTTTTTCCTGGAATCATCTCCAGAAGGAGCTGAAAGGATCCGTGTTACACAACGTGGCCACTTTAAGTCCATGAAAAGGATCCAGGAAATAGTCAGAGCCCAAAAACCATCAGGGGAAGTGAAAGGTGTGTTTTCTTTGATGACGTCACCAAAATGAGAGCTTTGTAAAAACAGGAGAAAGAAATGTGCCAGTTTATTAAACACGTCTCATTTCAACTTCCCGATGAAAGTGTCGCTTTGAAGTCAAAATCTGAATCCAAGACTGAGCTGTGTTTTTGTTTCTGCAAAGTTCTTCCACAAACTTAGGTTTTCAAACAGCTGTGACAGCTGCCTCTGTGTGTCAGTAAGTCTTTGAGCCTCTTTATCATAATATCAGCAGCCTTAAAAATAAAGACGGACTGATGTGGACTATTATCAGTAATCAATGAGACCGATCACTGATATCTGGAGCTGACATAGATTTAGAAGCAAATCAGATCCAGCAAAGAAAATGTATTTTTCTGTTGTGGCAGAAACGGTTGGTTTCAAATATCTGATGATGTTTAAGTGTTCATGCAGCTGTTACACATCTGTACTCACAGCCAGCTGTAGTGTTCAGGCCTGCTTAGCCTCTAATCTGCTGGCAGAGAGCTAATAATCTACTAATAATCTCACTCACACGTTACAGGATGGCTGACAGTGAACATCACAGCAGTTGTGTTACTGAGGTATAACAGGGCAGCACTAACCATGAATGTGCATCAGACCAACTCACCAGAGGAGTTTGTGTGATCACAATAACTCCTGGACACAGCTTCAAAGTGACTCCTCACTCTGACAGCACATTACACTCATCAGTTTCACTCACACACATTTTTATAAACTCATCATAACTACTTTGAAACAAAGTTCCAGCACACAGAGGAAAATCCACAGCTGCAGTGTGTGGCTGCCACGCCCACATCAACATCACCGTGGCGTGTTCACTGACCATTAAACAGTAGGAAATGTCACTCAGCAATGAGACCTGGGTCACGCTGACATCATGGTTGTGTTCTGTGTCCATATGAGTTTGAATCTGCTTCAGTGAGGAGAACATCACAGTCCACGCTTCCTTCAAACAGTCCACAGACCCGTCAGGTCTGAGCGTCGGGGACATTTCACGCTTTTTGAAATCAGCTCTCAGGATTACAGCAGCTCATGGATGTCATCAGTTTCCTGTTCTGGTGAGTTCACAGCAAACAAAGTTCCTCCTCGTGTTCCTCTGTCAATCCAGTCGTGCTGGAATATTTGACAATATTCCCACAGTGATGATGTCATTTCTACAGGAATTGGTTTTATAGAAACATCCTGATATCTGACAGCTCATGGGAAGGACCAAAGGGAGGAGGCCAGATATGATAGCTTAGCAAAAATGTTCTATAACAAAAGTAAAATAAGCAAACTCATGTAGCTCAGTGAAGTCAGCGGGATGTGCAGTGTCTGGATCTGTGACATGGACTGAAAGAAACCATAACACAAACCAAACAGCCAAAATCAAACTCCAAGTAGAGACAGAAATCCTGCTGCCACCATTCATTTCTGTTTGGAAGCAGACATAAAGTCCTCGTGCTGTCAAATCCAGAACCACTCGAGCCTTTTGGAGCCGTTTACATCTGTGAAAAAGGTGGAAACATGTCAAACATGTGAGGAAGAACCAGCAGCAGCTCACACATTTACCACAACCACACACAGTCCTCTGAGAGCAGCGTGGCCTCCATCTTTGAAACAAAGTTCACAGTGAAAATCAAACAAACTCGCTGATTGATTATTGATTGATTTTCAGAGATGATGTCAGATCGGGGCTGCTCAGGGTGCTGTGGCTGTAAAACGCCAATCATATCAACTCAGAGAGCCTCACTAAGCCCCGCCCCTCTTCATACACCTGCTCGTCCCGGTCGGGCTCACGGGGGCGGCGGTCTCAGCGCACACGCTCACACCTCTTTCCTCGTCCTCCAGCTCTTCTGGGACGCTGAGGCGTTCCCCGATGAGTCGAGAGACGGAATCTCTCCAGCGTGTCCTGGGTCCGCCCCGGGGTCTCCTCCCAGTCGGACGCCTCACCCAGACGCCCTTCAGAGGAAGCTCACGGATGGCGTTCGTACCTTCAGCCTGATCCTTTCAGTCACAGCTCGTGCAGTCACAACACTGCTGCCAATAAAGAGAAACAAAGCATCTTAAAGCCATTTCAATAAACGCACACACAGAGTTATCACAGCACTCATGAAACATGCACACTGGGCACAAACTAACTTCTAACATGTTGAACTTTGCTCCAGTTTGTTCTGATTGGCTGAAGCTTGGTAGTCACATGGCTGCCTGTGAGTGTGTTTAAACACAGAGAGAAGCTGAAGCTTCACATGTTGTGTTCTTCACACAGTCGGATCAAACGTGTAAACTTTGTGACACAGCCTGGTCTTCATGTGTGTGTGTGCACGGTCTGAGGAGCTCTCAAGCTTTTCATAGAGGACACACACACTGATGCAGGAAAAGATGGATGCACATGAAAGCTTCACACACTCCTGATGAGTGAGGACACACACACTCACAACATGAGCAGCCAGCAGGCTTTAAATGCTCAGTGTGAAGAAGTTTCCACACTTACCTTAATATCATCAAGCAGCCTTCTTCTTCTACTGGTTCCCACAGTTCCCAGTGTTAATAAATGCACAGCCACATGTGCTCTCTGTCATCACCTACAGATCTGAGATCAGCAGCTTGTCCACTGTAGGCTTTATCTTTCCATGTAACTGTGCTGCTTCACAGAGAGGAGAACTGCAGCGCTTTGTTTGCTTGTGAACAATATGTGCATGTTAAATATGAACAGCTGCTCCAGCATGTGTTAGTGTGACAGACTGAAATGTTGCTCCTTTTAAAGCTTTCTGCAGGAACTTCATTTGAACAGGCAGGAATTAGTTGTTCAATAAAGGCATGAATTGGACCTTAAAGGTGGCCAATCGATACCAACGCTGGTATTGGTGTCGGATCAATACTAGTGTGATGGGACTGAGACTTTGTTTCTATGCTCTAAGTTCATTATACAGACACTGGACTGTGTTACATCAATATTTTGGGGGAAAACAAAGTAGGTCAAACATGCACAATGAAAACTGTCTGAAGCTTTTGGTGTGACTATCACACCTATTTTATTTGTAGCCTGCAGCACATTGTGTTTTACTGAGACGCACATTTATATTCAAGGTGTCCAAAAAAGCTCAAAGCTGTGTTTTTATTGTGTTAACTAATTATTGCAGAATGTGAACATCACAGTGATTTAGTGTCATTAAAATGTGTTCAGAACATTGATGATGGTTCATCTCATAAATGCTGACACACTGCTCTCCCCTACACATACATACATATACTGCCATTAGAAGTGACACAGAGCAGTGTTAGTATTGATATGAGCAACACTGCTCATGGATTTACTTGGTAGTGCACAGCACTGCTGGCCTTTCATCACACAACTTGGTCCTTTGATACAGCGAGTTCAAAAAGTTGTTGAATGGACTCATTTCATGTCAGTGATTGTAAAGATTGTTTTTCTTCTTTCAGCCCTTAGAACTGCAGATATTTGTGTTGATGTTCTTTCCACACAGATGATCCTTCTGCTCAGCCCTGCTGTGTCAAACCAAATAGCTCGTCCACTTACAGAAACACAAACAGCAAAAACAAAGAGTTGATCTTTATTAACCTTGGAGCAGATTCCAGTCATGAGACGTTCTGCTGAGTTCATTTGGTAAAACTCCTCCCAGCAGCTTATAGAGACCTTTTCTAGTGGAACTTCAAGATTTGCTGTCATTGCAGTTTGTCTGATGCACATCACGTCATGGCTGCCTGCGGCTAAATCTGCACACCTTCTTTCTGCGAGTGCTGAAGACACGAGTGCATTTACAGCAATATTTGTTAGCCTGCAACAAACAGCTCCAACCACAGTAACAAATGTGTGACATCAATGATTTATTGTTCAGCTGCTCAATGTTCAACCGTTTATTTGAACTAAACGTGACGCTCCCCCCATGTTCTTCTCTAATTGTCTTCTATGTCCTCCCTCCTCATCCAAGCCGTGCCAGCCCACAGACCATAATCAGCCCACACACTGAACTCACACATGAAACTCCACCTGACGTGGTTTTACATCAGCATCAGCAGATTGGACGCAGCTTTGTGTTCATCTGTAAATCAGCATCTCCCTGGAATCGTTTGATTCCTGTGGATTAAAGGCAGACAGTAAACTGAGCTTCCAGGCATGTAGGCAGCTACAGTAATGCTGCACTAGACAGCACGTCCTCGCCCATTAGCAGGCATCATCTTTACATTTGATTTTATAAAAACAAATCATGAATTAAATCCAAACTGAACAACTGCAGACTCATGAAAGGATTTGCAGTTTTGGTTTTTTCCCTTTGAGCTTCATTTCAGGTGGAGTCATTCTGGATTCTGAGTGTGTCCCAAAGGCCACAAGGATCCTCCAGGATAGAGGTACAGACTGCACTCCGGGACAGAGGAGCAAGGAAACATGTTGCTCTTCATAACTTGATGTCAGAGCTTTGAACTAGTTTGGGATTCAGCTCCATCCTGTATCTCTGTGAAACCTGACCTGTGTGGCTTTTGTCCCCTCTGTGAGAAACATGCACATTATAAAGCCGACACATTCATTCAGTTTACTCTTTCATTCTAAAGTGAAAGTGACTGTGTGAGCTTTCTATACAAAGATGTGTAGTTGTGTTTACTTGACTTCAGTTTCAGTCAGAATTAAAGAGACTAATTGTGTTTAAGAGAGGAGGCAGAGACACCATTGATGTCACAGTTCCAACTACTCACACCAATCACATTCAGTCCAGTTCATGTGGACAATAATTAGATGTTGTAAAAGCAGAATGGGAGTCTGCATTTAAATCAATAATGAGTTCATAGTTATTTTTCAGGCCGACCACAGTTATTCTATAACATGCTGGTAAAAAGGAGCCTGTATATCTGATGGATCTGCTTGAATGCAGAAGTTTGTGAAAGAAGTTCCTCCAGTGATTCTCTGCAGTTACCTTGAGTGGCTCAAGTCCAGCTCCAGTTCCATCATGACCATTGTACAACATCTGTTGCAGCTGCATGCATAAACCAATAACAGCTAATACATTGTTGAAAACGTGTCTCTGTCCTTGGAGCAGATGTCTGTTCATGCAGGGTTTTACTGCTGGTTTCTTATTCCACCTTATTACCCACTCTGATACATGACTGAGTGCCCATGTGCATCAGTGGGTCTGGGCTGCTTCTCACAACAAGAGATTTAAGAAGAGTCTTCCTTTAACTAGGAAGTGATCCACAGGTGGCCTAACACATGGAGACAGACGAGCATTGGCACATTTAGACTCAGCAAATAATCCACGCAGACGTGGGGAGAACATGCAGACTTCTCACAGAAAGGCCCGACGGTGGGTTCAAACCCGTCGGCTCACACGGAGAAAATCTTCCCTTATTACCCGCCGACTCAGCAGATTTGTGTCTCTACAGCTTTGTGTTCTTCTTCAAAATGAAATTCAAATGGAGGGTTTTGTTTGACACTAGAGATCAGAGATGCCCCACAGACCAACACATGAAGTACTTTCTATTTGTGGATTAGAAGGAGAAATATATCTGTATTATCAGTTTATTATAATCTACCTGAATCAGTGTTTGGGATCAGATTTCTGTGTGGCCTGGTTCACTCACTTCATCATCATTTTAACATCATTTTCTATTGACTTTGACTGTATAGAAATGATGCACACTTAACCTCCGTCTGTAGATGTCTTTGGTTAGTAGACACCTGCCTCTGTTCGCTCTAGAGTGGATATTATAATATGATTCCTGACTGGTCTCTACTCTGTGTGGGTCATGTCTAAATCCTGGGCTTCAGACTTGTTGTTGTGTTGCTATTGGCTGAAGGTTGCAATAAGACGCCTACAAGCTGTTTGCTAACCAGAGTTAAAAACTAAATGAAAAGAACTGGTCAGGGTCCTGTTACTGTACTGGTCCTATACAAGGCTTCTCAGAGCTGCTGTCATCATATGTAGAAAAATATGTAGAAGAGCTTCTAAAGGAGGTGAAGCTTTTTCAAGCTTCTGCTTTTTGTTTGTCCTTAACTTCTTCCCTGCCAGGAAAAGACAGAAATCATAACAGAAAAAGGGCTTTTTGAAGTAAACAAATTCACTTTGTTCTTCTTATTCAAGCTGACGTTTCAACCAGCTGCCATTCAGCAGCACAGAGGTTACACTCTACTGTCTTATTAAAGGACTGCAGGACGATCCATCTCCACAGGTTTGTGGTGCTGAACTGGCATTTTTCTTTGTCTCATCTAACAGGTACATGAAGGGACACAAAGATGTAAATCCAGCTTTAGTTATGTCCCAGACACATGGGCCTAGAACATTTGGCAGATTGCTGCAGTTGCCCACAGTCTGCATAGAAGTTTACCTGCAAAATCAACAACTTGAGAAAGTGCAATCCAAACGAGAGACACAGAGCTTCACTTTCAAAGTAAAAGCTGGGCTTTACCTCTGCAACCAACGTGCTTCAGCTTCAACTTTTACTCTAAAGACACTTTCCACAGATTCACTAATCCTCAGCGAGTGTTTACAGGCACGTTGGTGTCTCCCATGCAAGCTACAGCCAATCAGGACAACCTTCAATCCATCAAAGCAGTCACATGGAGGTTTTTGGTGGATGACCCTCTTTGTGACTAATTTCACCAGCCAGCAGTCAGGTTGGAGGATGCACATTTTTCACCAGCAACCAGACATGCCAGGGGGTCTGAAGTGTGTTGGTCTCAAGGTTTATGTGACGACGTACACTGCCATGCAAACATGTGTTGTCCAGTGTGATTAGGTACTACTGTACAAATATAAGAATTATTCAAAGTATGTATTACTCATAAAACTGTCAGTCAAAAGTATTTTTAAAAAAGGGTAAAATTCTGCAACTTAAAGTCAGCATATCACAAGTTTACCATGTTTTTTTCAACAGAGTTGGAGTTGAAGTCCTTGAGGAAATGTTCACTCGTTCCCTGAATCTTGAATAGTAGCAAACAATGTTTCTACTTTTAGCTCCACTGACATCGAACAATATTGTAAGAAAAACTATTAGAGAGCTGGAAACCATTCACAACACCAAGTATTACTAATAAAACACTCAGAAAATCCTTTGCTGCAAACAATAGCCATTACTTTCTGACTGCCATCTTCTTTCACCTCAGTGTTTGTCATTCAGGCAGCAACGCTCTCAACTGTTGCCGCCCTTCCAAACAGCAGACTGTGATTTTATGTTTGCTGTTCAGCTGGAACGCTTAAAGTGCAGCTTTGTGTTTCTTAGTACGTTGGTGTTTCTTTAGATTAGTGTGATGTTGAACTGCACAGCACACAGCTGGGACTAATCACACATGACAAGACAGAGAGGAAGCAAAACAGGATGCACTAACACAGGACACGGGATTGTCAAAGTAAAACAGGAAATACACAAACATCAAAGACGAGAGCGAGACGTAACACAAGGGACAGAAGAGAGACACAGAAACAAAATCGAAAGACTAGAAAGCACCAAAATAAACCAGAAACTACCTGAAACGAAGCAAACTTATAAAAACACACAAACACGGAGTCATCCTGCTCTGGACCGTGACAAAGTGGCCCTTCTTGTGTGAGTTGTATTTTCATACCTTTTATGAGTTATAATGGACTTTTCTCAGCGTCCTGCTCTAGTGTTTGTGTTTTATATGAGCTTGTTTGTTTAAAAGAAAGTCCTGTGTTTCCCACGGTCTCTGAACGCAGCAGCAGTGTTCCAGGTTGTGTCCTGTGTGACGTCACACACATTTAAATAAGTCTTCACTGAAGCTGCTGAAGCTGCTGAATGTCTTTATGTGAGCACTGATGTCCACCAGCAGAGGGCGCCCTCGCCCTGCTACAGATGCATTTAAGGCCGTCCACAAAGGTTTGTTGGACTGGGAGAAACGTGCTGAGAACCACAGAGCTCCAGTAACAGACTCTTAGTGTCGGACTGAAGCTGATCAGACCATCACAGAGAGCCTGTGGGGGACCGCTGACCTCTCAGCTTTGTGAAACAGACGTTTTCTTCAAACACTCACAGAAGTCAGAGTCAGTTTATTATTTGAATGTGTTTCAGTTACACTTTGGTCAGGTTCAGGCAGCAGAACTACTCGGCTAGATTTAGGTTAGTTTAATAAAGTTTGGGGTTAAAGTCGACTCTTCCTCAGGTCAAATCTATGAGTTAGTGCAGTTTGTTCTTTAGTATAAACCATAAAGACACATTTGTCACATGTCAAACCTCCTTAAAGGACAGCCTCTCCCATCTGTGGACCCTCAGTGCTGCCGGACTCATCTCATACTGAACACACCCACTCTGTGTCAGTCATCAGTGGATTCACTGTTTCTCAGGTTTCATTAAAGGTTAACATTTCTACATTCTTTGTTCCTGTCAGAGCGTCACGTGAGTCATTAAACATCAGTGATCAGTATCAAATATGGAACATGTACAGGACACGTCAGTCTGTGTGGACCTGCTGATGTCATCACTGTGTTTATTTTATTGTTTGTTGTCTTATGGTCGGGATTCAGAAATGTTCACTGCCATCGTGTGTGTGTGTGTGTGTGTGTGTGTGTGTGTGTGTTTAGTTTGTGGGGTGTCCACACTGTAACACTATGTCAGGTTGACTCACTGTGAGAGAAGAACAGTGACTGGAACAATCTGAGCTCATATTGTGAATAGAAGAAGAGAGAGCTGTGCCAACTGGAGCTCAAACAGAAACATTAAGATTCATTAAACATTATGAAGAGAAGTAAACCAGTTAAACTAACTTAAAGTCTGAATGATTAAGTTAAGTGTTTGCTCATAGGGGGTCATCGACCTCATGAACTTTGTGTTGACTAAATGCAACTTAAAGCTCGACGGTTGCCCAAATGTTTTAAAGAAGTTGATAAATTCAAAAAGCTGTGACACTTGTTGCTCAACATTTTTTAATTTTTGGTTTCAAAGCTTCTTCTGGTGCGAGACTGACACGCCAGTGGGAGGAGTCAGCAGACGACCTGCTCTATCTGCTGAGCCACAGGTGGAGTCATCAGGGTGGAGTCGTTTCACTAAGGACAGATCAATAGAAGAATGAAGACGAGTTATTGATGAGCAGGATATAGACAGATGTTTGGTGGTTAGACTCCGATGGCCCGTCTCAGTAGAACTGAACCCAGCTGTGACGAGGATTAGAGCAGGACCCCAAAGAAAGGAAGTGATGTCACCTGTTACGGGTTCAGATATTGAGGATGGGCACAAAAACAACAACTGGTCCAGAAGAGTCGGTCAAACAATGATTTTAATGAACACGCGTGTGGGAGATGTACGCTGCAACATCAGCTGTAAATCTCAAAATGGTGGAGCATTGCTCAAACTCTTATAGTCTCTAGTAGCCCCCACCTAGTCATAAAAGCCTAAACATTCACATTCTTTCTCTCACACGGCGCCTAAGTTATGACCTTGGCTCCCTGTTTATCTGCTCCTGCTGAGATGGGGCAGAAAACCTCTCCGGTATGTTCTGCTCTCTTCTAATCAGACGAATGAGGCCATGACTCTCTAAACACAGTATTTCTTCTAACTCAGCAGTATAATGCATCATAAAACAATATCATTCATTCACAATAAATCAGCAGTCCAATGTAATACAAATCAGTTTAATAAATGTAATAGTTATCACCTTCTTCTAATTCAGGAGAATAATGCAAACTAAAACTACATAATAATTTCACCATCTTTAATTAGGGGTATAACGTGGTATAAGGTAATATTATAATCCCACAATTCCCCCTTTTGGTCTCTTCCTAAAGAGATCACTTACACCCTGCAATCCAGTGTTGCAGGGTTCATTTCTTACCCCTAAGGCCCCTCTGTCCCCCTTTAACGGGTGGACCATATGTGGGATGACCTCTGTGTTTGGGCAGTTCAGATGCAAGAAAAACTATTATTACAACAACAATATTAGGTACAGATGACACCCCCATCACTCTCCAGTTCTCCCACAGCTTTATTTTGGTGCCACCTTATACCCTTCAAACGTACTCAGACTAGAACCTCTGTCCGAGGAGCTTTTAACCTTTATTTTATTGCTGCAGCTAACAGTGTCTTCCAGTCGGGTGATTCTTCTTTCTTCGACCTCCGGGGTTAGACCACCCTTCAGTCGTTGCACAGATCAGAGGATTATTCTGCCCCTATTTCAAACAAAGATCTGTGTATTTTGGGGTCACCGCCGTGTCCCCCTTTTTACCGAGAGCCTCTCGAACCTCGTTGGTCTGGTGTTCCTGGTTTTTCGCCAACCTCATCATGGTGTTATTGCTGTGTTTATGGGATCCATCTCCTCAAGGTGACTAGTCGGAGCTCAAACGCCATGACACTTGAACCCAGTTGGTGTCTTGGCAGTCTCTGTGTCTGTCTCTGCTGCGAAGGATCCTCATATCTCCGTGACCTCGTCTGGTGTCTGTTCCTTTCTCTGTAGAGCAGAAAACCAAAACACCTCTCTTCCTAGCCTTAATAATCTAACGTTGTTATCCATTGTTCCTCTAGCGATGCAAATTTGGTTTAGCATATCATGTTCGGGACTCCCTGACCCAGGGACTTGTTTTAATCGTAATCTATGTGTGTAAGCGTGTTTGCATCCTCTGCGCTCAAAGCCAATACCTACAATATATCAGTCCGGACATCACGCCGAACGAAGCTTATGACCTTCAAAAGACTGAGTGCCAACTCATTATGAGCACATTCGCAATGTGTGTATGTTTAGTAAAAGAAATCAAGAACAAATTAACTATTTTTAATTCTAAGATTTGCCCCCCTTTTCACAAAAATCATGTGTTTCCTTCAGCCTACCATCCCACGGTTTCCTCTCCAGTGTGGTACTCAGCTTCTCGTGAACACAGGCATGTTATCTTCTAAATGCTATTCAGTTTAGTTCAATCATTAACGCTTCAACGTGGAAATAATCATATATGCTTCTCACTGGTTCTCTAGAAAAAGTCTGGGATCTGTGGGTCATTATAAGCTTAAGTTTTACCACCCCAAAATTATTAAACACACAAATAAAGTCATAAAATGTTCATAAAACCATTGTTTGATGTTAAAACTCAACTTCCCTCCTTTTTGACACACTCCCATGTGTCAATTCATCCGAGCTAGAAAATTAAAATAAAAGGTTAGTGACATCATATCTCAGAAAGTATCAGAAATTCTCCTCTCCAGTGTCGTTGTTCCAGTCTTGTCATCCTGTGCTAGGGAATGAAATCAATTTAGTTATTATGTCAAATCTGTTCAACTCCTGGCTCCGCCCAGAGCCTGCATCCACCGAATTGCCCAGAAACAAAACCTGTATTAATATGAACTTCACATATAAAAATGCCTTTTTTAAATTTTCATTTCCCCCTTTTTATCCCTCACTGACCACATCAGGGGAATCTACAGGGAGCGCAGAATTATTAGGCAAGTTGTATTTTTGAGGAATAATTTTATTATTGAACAACAACCATGTTCTCAATGAACCCAAAAAACTCATTAATATCAAAGCTGAATGTTTTTGGAAGTAGTTTTTAGTTTGTTTTTAGTTTTAGCTATTTTAGGGGGATATCTGTGTGTGCAGGAGACTATTACTGTGCATAATTATTAGGCAACTTAACAAAAAACAAATATATACCCATTTCAATTATTTATTTTTACCAGTGAAACCAATATAACATCTCCACAGTCACAAATATACATTTCTGACATTCAAAAACAAAACAAAAACAAATCAGCGACCAATATAGCCACCTTTCTTTGCAAGGACACTCAAAAGCCTGCCATCCATGGATTCTGTCAGTGTTTTGATCTGTTCACCATCAACATTGCGTGCAGCAGCAACCACAGCCTCCCAGACACTGTTCAGAGAGGTGTACTGTTTTCCCTCCTTGTAAATCTCACATTTGATGATGGACCACAGGTTCTCAATGGGGTTCAGATCAGGTGAACAAGGAGGCCATGTCATTAGTTTTTCTTCTTTTATACCCTTTCTTGCCAGCCACGCTGTGGAGTACTTGGACGCGTGTGATGGAGCATTGTCCTGCATGAAAATCATGTTTTTCTTGAAGGATGCAGACTTCTTCCTGTACCACTGCTTGAAGAAGGTGTCTTCCAGAAACTGGCAGTAGGACTGGGAGTTGAGCTTGACTCCATCCTCAACCCGAAAAGGCCCCACAAGCTCATCTTTGACGATACCAGCCCAAACCAGTACTCCACCTCCACCTTGCTGGCGTCTGAGTCAGACTGGAGCTCTCTGCCCTTTACCAATCCAGCCACGGGCCCATCCATCTGGCCCATCAAGACTCACTCTCATTTCATCAGTCCATAAAACCTTAGAAAAATCAGTCTTGAGATATTTCTTGGCCCAGTCTTGACGTTTCAGCTTGTGTGTCTTGTTCAGTGGTGGTCGTCTTTCAGCCTTTCTTACCTTGGCCATGTCTCTGAGTATTGCACACCTTGTGCTTTTGGGCACTCCAGTGATGTTGCAGCTCTGAAATATGGCCAAACTGGTGGCAAGTGGCATCTTGGCAGCTGCACGCTTGACTTTTCTCAGTTCATGGGCAGTTATTTTGCGCCTTGGTTTTTCCACACGCTTCTTGCGACCCTGTTGACTGTTTTGAATGAAACGCTTGATTGTTCGATGATCACGCTTCAGAAGCTTTGCAATTTTAAGACTGCTGCATCCCTCTGCAAGATATCTCACTATTTTTGACTTTTCTGAGCCTGTCAAGTCCTTCTTTTGACCCATTTTGCCAAAGGAAAGGAAGTTGCCTAATAATTATGCACACCTGATATAGGGTGTTGATGTCATTAGACCACACCCCTTCTCATTACAGAGATGCACATCACCTAATATGCTTAATTGGTAGTAGGCTTTCGAGCCTATACAGCTTGGAGTAAGACAACATGCATGAAGAGGATGATGTGGACAAAATACTCATTTGCCTAATAATTCTGCACTCCCTGTATGTCTTGATTCAGCCATGAATCCAGCTCACCTGATTCCTCACTGAGCCCAACCGTCACTGGCATCTGATAGTGTGGCACTGCATATTCTTCTCTTAGTGTCACTATTTTCAATCTGTTAATTACAGTGCTTGAACGTGAAGTAGACTGAGTCTATAACAAGTCAATACAGCTGTAAATGTGGCCAATTATCAATCTATTACCAATCAATCACAAAATCATAGCTTTTATTTTATGCATGCTTTAGTCAACCACTCACCCAGAGGATCTTCAATCCCAGAAAATTCTTTATCCTCATTTAATAAAGTCTGTCATCCTGCCATGGCCTGGTAACTGGTCCATCCAGAGCTGTATCATCTTGAAGTATACATACAACAAGCCAAACCACACCTTGGTCACACCAACCCTTCTCCACCCCAAACATGTCCAACGCCATCTTAGTCTGGACTGTCAAAGGTGACTTTAACGCCGACTGCTCTGACAATCCTTTTTATAACATTTCCTGGTCAGATTAGCCAACCTATGCACACTGGAATAAACATAATCAACATGGTCAACATTTTACTGCGTGTTATTTTACCATCTTATCGATTCCAACGCTCCATCCTTATGTGGTTTGCTACATTATGTTTATCTAGAACTCCACTCTGTCTCTAAATTTTTCGGAGAATTTTTATGCTTGGTGTTAAATTTTAAGAATTTGACATTTATGGTGACATTTAAGGTGTTATCACCCCCATCGGGGCTTACCTTTCCCACTTTTGGTGATATTCCTCCCTCGAATATTCGCAATTTCCCTCCTTTGGTGGAGAAAAACTGTTGGTGTGGTCAAGTGGGCGCTATAGGAAACAAAAGCTCAGGACAGAACAGTTATCAGTCATGTGCTTCATACAGAATTTGCATATATCATGATTCCATATTGATCCTCTGAGTGTTATGGTACATTTTAATCTGAATTTATCAAAAATGTATAAAATACACTAAACACAATAGGTTTTCTTTCTTTACTCTGCTCTTGTTCTTTTGCAGTACCACATCCTATCATATGCCCCTGTTGGCTATATCTCTACTTTTTAAATTGCTGACCATTTCAAGAAAGAACCTAAATGACATCGACCAGTGTTTGTTATTACATATCTCTATTTTGAATGTGAAGTCTACCATTTCCCTGTTATTCATAGATATTGTCAAAGTTTTGGCTTTTTCCTCTATAAAAGTTAATTGACTTTTTACAGTGGTCTGCTATGGTTATTAGTAACATATTCCAGTCATGAGTGAAATCAAACCTTTTCTTCACTGTAGCCGTTGACATTCCCCAACAATATAATGTGATACATTAATCGAAACACAGCTAATAAACACAATTTTCTTAATGCAAACAACAGTAACTCAAAATTAGCAACCAAAGGATTCAGTCTTCAGCTCCACACTCGCATGTCAAGCTACAGTCTCCCCCTCCAGTCTCTCACATCCTCCTGCTCCTGCAAAAACAAAACAAAACAAAGCGAGACAAAACATCCACCCTTCTCTTACAGGCTGGGTGAATTGTTTGTGGACATTTACTAATCCTAAAGTCAGTACAGTTTTTGTCTCAGTATCGAGTCAGTTAAAACTTTTAGTCGTCAGTCTGTCACAGTCCAGTCACATGCATACATTCACACACATTCATACCAGATGTTGCTGATAATGGAGTCTCACGTGCAACCGATTCGAACATCCATCACCAGCAAGATGACATCATCATTTTAAAGGAAAACAATTCCTTGTTATTTAGGACTGGATTGACTCGCTGCAATCCTTTTAGACTCAGGACTATCTCATGTGATCAGTGTCCCATATAAGTGAATTTCTCCAAAGCCCATTATAATCATGGAGAAGCACACTTTGCAACTGTTTTCAGTAAAAATATTTCATAGCGCTTTAAATTTCAATCTGTTAGGCCTGGTTTAAAGAGCTGATTGTTAAATCATGAACTCATAAAATATCACCACCGGTAGATCAGAGCTCTCAGATTTTCTTATCTCAGTGCACTGTAACAAAAGCAAAAACAAATGTACCCAATAAACTACTAATAAAATGACACATACTAGGATGTCCAAGCATAAAACTATCCCTCTCTCTCTTAGAGAAAGAAAACAACCCAAAGCTCACTGATAAAATCAAGCTAGCGCTAAGCAAAACCCAAAAATCAACCAAAAATTCACAGGAAAGTTTTGGTCCCTCCCGGGACAATATTGTGTGGGAATAAGAACCTCAGGTACCGTAGCACCTTTTGTTCCTCCCTCAATTAAATCTCAATCACAGAAAATGCGGCGCTCCGAAATAAAACTTACACCGTTAATTCATCATTTTCACTCTGTACCACTGCTCCTCATTAGGGCTGTGTGAAGCACAATAAACAATTCAGTCGAGGCCTTGAGCCATAAACAGACATCACACACAGACATTGCTTTCATAACCAAACTGTTTTAGACCTTGTCCCTTAAATCTACATAAATTCCCTCTGGGTGACATAAAACACATTCTAAGTAATCAATGGCTTCTTATAAAAATTATGCATTTGGATGTTTGTGTGCAGCATTTTGTGTATCAGCATAAGCATTTGTTAGCAAAGCATTCTTCATTGCACAAGCATGTGCATGTGTATGTGTGTGGATCACTTCTCAGTGAATCAACATTTCGATTTGTGTGTGTGTGTGTCATTTCTCACTCAATCAACGAGTGCACATCTGTTCATGTGTGTGTCTCCCTTCATTCTGAGTCAGTGTATGTAGATGTGTGTGTTTGTGTATGTTCATCACTTTCCTGTTCTGATGTTTTGGGTAAACCACGGCCTGAAGCGTGCCCTGGGGTCCTGCCCTCCTCCTTTTCAGTCTGTTTGCGTCCATTGCTGCTGCTGTTCAAAGTTCAGTCTATCCTGGTTCTGACCCCAATTGAGGCAGTCCTTTTCTCCAGTGTCCATGTTCACCGCAGGTGAAACCTGCATCTTCTCCTTGTCCAGCTCCTCCTTAACTTGACCCTTTTGCTTCTGTAGCTCCTTCAGGGTTTGCTCCTCCTGTTGGAGCTTCTCGTCCCGTTTGGCGACCTCCTGCTCCAGCGAGCTCCGGCCTGATTTCAAGTCCTGGATCTGGGACTCTAAGCCTGACTGATGGGTTCGATTAGCAGCCAGCTCCTCCTGAGCCATGCTCAGTTTCTGCTCTGATGCCTTGAGCTCTTACTGAGGGCAGAAACCTCAGAGTCTTTTCCGCACACGTCAGATTGAAGTTTATTGATGTTTTCCTTGCTTTGCTCCAAGGCCTTCTGCAGCTCTGCTGTCCGGCTCTTCTCAGAGGTCAGCTCCTGGCCGAGCCCCGACACCTGTGCCTTCAGCTTATTTTCTTCTGGTGCTTTCTTGACACCAGCTTCCTTAAGCTCTGTCACTTGGCCATTCAGTTTCTTAATCTCTTCTTCCAAAGATCCCTGGGTCGTCTTCAGTTACACCCGTAGCTTTTCCAGCTCGTTCTCCTTTTCCCTCAGGCTTTCTTGGACTTCCTTCTTGGAAGCTTTCTCAGCTCCTAGCTTATTCTTCTTCTGTGTTTTGTCCATTCTGAGGTGCCTCCTGACCTCAGTTACTCCTCCTCTCTCTGGCACGCCCTTTTTGCTGCCCAATCATCCGTGTTGGTCCATCACTGTCCTGCACAGTTTTAATGCAGAGTTGTTAATGTTAGGTTTTTGTATTGTTGATTGTCATTTATGCTTAGAAATATCTACTCATATATGCTTAGAAGTATATAATCATTTGTAGATTGAAAGAATGTCTCATCCTAGGAGGTCCGTAACAACTCTGTGTAGCATGAAGAGGGGAGTGTGTTCACTCCTCTTCAGAGTGTTCTGGTATAGATCACACACCTCCTAGGAGAGGTCGTATCTTCTCTTGCTGATATATGGTATAGCAAACACACGTATATCTGTTTGAGTGTAAGAGCCTTTTGTTCAGATGGACCGCTAGACTCCTGGCACCAGCTTTGGGGAGTCACATTCCACACACACACACACACACACACACACACGGTATTCTTTGTTCACATGTATACCTGTGTAAGAGGTCATATGTTAATGAACCTATGCATATTCATGTAACCACAATAAAAGAGCAGTGTTACGGGAGAGCGGACGAGAGCAACTGGGGTCAAGCGAAGGAACGGCGCCTGTCCAGTTCTCTCCCGTGCACGTGAAACATAAAGAACTTTGCCTACTTCGTGTCTTGCTTTGCTGTGTAATTACATTGTCTTCAACGTTCCAGCGAATAGGTTCAAGCTACAAACCTATCAGTTAAGGTCAGCATTCTGTTGCTCGGCCTTACTTTTCATTCGGGCTTAATGGGCGTCTCGTCACAGCTCTGTCAGCTGAAGCTGTCTGGAAATTTCCCCCGTGTAGTGAAATGGGCCTTGAGTTTAACGCTCTCTGTCTCTGCTGCATGAGATCACTTTCCTGCAGCACTGTTGACATTTTCAGATTGTTGTTGTGGGTCCAGCTGCTGCAGCGTTTGGTCAGGGTCACGTCGAAGATGGTAGAGGGGAGAGCAGGAGTCCAGGTCAGCCTCGGCTTTCAGGGCTGGCAAAGCAGCCTGTAATTAAACATAAAGAGAAAAAACAAAAACAAAACAAAAACAGACGAACAGGAAAATGATGTTGTTTTGGCTGTGTGATTCAGAGAGGGGAGAAACACCGGGCCAGGCCCTGTGTCAGCCTTCTCTCCCCCCTTTTTTGTTTTTTCTCACCATATAATCAACTCATAACCCACCAAGTTGACAGGACAACACAGGTACATGTTAAAATTCTTAAGATCATGTTTAAAAGCACAAAAAGGAATTTTCCTTCTTCAGTAATCACTTCTATTATTCAATCAGCAGAAAATATCTCACAATTTGACTCTTAACCACTAAATTTGTTGTTTCATCGCTGGTTGGTCATACCAGTGTCGTTCTTTTTAAAGTTGTTGTCCTGCAACCCAGAGAGTTTATTTGTTAGTAGTGGATAAAATTCATCATTAAAACAACAGGTGTATGTTAAGTTTCGCTGCTTTAACCTTGCTGAAAAATCTTCACACGTTCTTAAGTATAAGCTTTTTTTTCATTGCGTGTGTGTGCGTTTGTAGGCAGGTTAATTTTAACTTTTTCTCAAACAAGGCGTTTCCTTGACAGGTGCCTTCCTCTCACATTTCTCTGGTTGTGTGTGTGTTTTTGTATATGTTTCTTTTGCAATGTTTCAGACTCCTTCATAATTCTCCAACATAAGCAGTCAGTGTTCTTTCCCAAGATTGCTAACCCAAATTTTGATTTCCCACCTTAAATAACAGCATTCCTTGTTTTCAGCCCAGAGTTAGAGCTTGCCTGTGAGATTCAGGGACACATGGTGCTATCAACAATTCAGCCAAAAACTTGCCTGAACCTCTCCAGTGATGGCAACCTATAACTTTCTTCCGACCGCTGCATGTGGAGAATTGGTCCAGGTCTGTTTGCACCTACAGATACCAAAACTGAGACATTTTCATTATTATCATCAGTGTTTCACCGACCCGTTTCTCTCTCTCCGGTCAGAAATACCAATTTATATCATGTATATAAGTGTTTATGTTGAGTGTAAGCTGCTACTATATTGCGTATGTATTTTTTTAATCAGGTTTAATTCATGCATCTTTTCACTGAGCTGTGGATTCAAACTGTCTCACTTCTGATTCTTTCCAAAAATAATTTCACATGTAACTATTTGTGTATGTGTGTTTTCTATTCATTACTGTAACTGTTAGTTAGTTTCTCTCTTTATTTTACCTCCTTTTGTTTACCTCTTTGTTGTGACGTGGTGGACATCTCTAAACCATCATGAGTTCAGCCTTCAATTTCAATCCAATTATATCCTGTACGCCTGCCCGCGAACTCGTCCGGGCTTGACCTCTGACTGGTCCCTGTCCCTTTTCTTCTCACAGTGTCCTGTGTGGCCTTAAAATCTCCAGCAAACACAGGCCCAACTCAGCTGTTTCTTCTTCTCTGTTTCTTCTCTGTTGGTCTTTTCAGTCTTTTCTTGTAGGTTAACTCCCAGCATGGCAAATATCACGTCCAGTGCCTTCAAACAGTCATGTCACTTGTCAGGTTTCCAGCTTGAGAGTCAAAGCTCATGTTCCATTAGGTGTGTTCAAGCTGCTGCTTGACCCTTCAGTGTCATAGGTCAGTTGCACTGACTTTTACCTGCTGTTTACTCTTCACGTCCACGATGTTCTGTCGGTCTTCATCAGGAGATTAATTGTCCTTTAAGCTTCTTCTCACGGTGGGGACAAAGTGAGAGGTGTGGAATTACAGGGATTATTTTACATAACCATCATCTTTATCATTGCATTAATTATCATGTCATCCAAGCATTTATTGAAGTTGCTGGCATTATGTTATAATTTGTATTATAGGGGTTATCATAATCACATATTAACATGTTTATTACAGGTGCAGTTAGAACCACTTTAAATCATTGAGTTAAATCTATAATCTTAAAAGCTTATATGCTGAGTATATTGTTACAGTAAAATAGTAGCTGAGCAAAGGCCTGAATGTATTCAGCTTCTTGTTGCATTTGAGTTTGCCTAGTAACAGGTGACAGAAGATGGGCCAAAGAGGAGGACAAGTCCATGGGGACCTCATCACCATATTTGGAAAAGGATGCCAGAAAGGGGAACTCCTGTCTCTGCAGTTATCTCTTAAAATTGATCATTATCTGTAGAAGAGGCAAACAATGTTCTTAAGATGCAAATTATGTGGTTGTAAACGCATGAGGGGGCGTCATAATACCCTGATGTTATAAAAGCAATCTGAAGTGTATTTTTGGGTGGGGATTTACAACTGATGGTTTCCAGTGTACGTCTCCCCACGCTGCGTGTATTCATTAAAATCAATTGTTTGACCGACCTCTTCTGGACCATCATTGTTTTACTCTCGTCCTCAATTTCGGACCCTTAACATTTGGTGCATTGGCCGAGGGTTGAGGGGAGAGACTTGGAGATTGAGACCGAGAGGGTCCGAGGCGCTCGAACGGGCAGACACGAGTCAGTGGTCGAAGTGAGTGGACATAAGCTGGCTTATTCAAAGGTAAGGCACTACCTGTTGAATTATTTCCAAACTGTGCCAGATTGGACATGTCAAATTAAAGTCTACTCACTGAAAATTACTGGTGAATGTCTGTTTTGATTTTGATGGTAATTTCATGAGCATGCTGGTTAAAGTAGTGATAAGTTATAAGTAAAAGTACTGGGTTCAAGTCCCAAAGAGAAGGAAAAGAGTTAAAGTGAGTTCGAGTCTCACGTAGAAAGTAGGGAAATTGGCCATTTCTGTGGGTTCAAGTCCCGCTGGACATTGGGTCTATCTTGTGATGGTCATTTTGTGGGTTCAAGTCCCCTATGTCCACAAAGGTAGATCTGCCTCAATCTTGATCCTGTTCTGGGCTTAGATTGTTGTTTCAAAGTATTATAAATTATTCTAGAATGGCAGTTGGACAGCTAAGAAGATTTCTCGGAGTTAACGCTCCCTCCTGGATGACGACGGTTATCTTTGACCTATCGTGAATAGGGTTAGTACGGTTGGTGACCGGGGAGAACTTGGGAATCTCCAAAATAACTAGTGGTTGGACCACTTTACCGTTTGGAACGGTGGTTTGCGCTTTTTTGGGCAGTAAAGCTTGGAGCTTGGGCGTTAGACGCTTTTAAATTGTGTTAGGGACCTTAGGGATTCGACCAGATACAGTTTAGAACTGATACTGTGTAATTGATAATAAAAAACTTGGAGTTTGTCCCTTGGAGGGTTAATTCAAATTTGTCAAAATTCTGTAGGTTGTGCAATCTCAGGCCTGATAATTGTTGTTATTGTAATTATAAGACGTCTGTGTAAAATTGTGTGTGAAAGGAGTCTGACCCAGCACTGAGCTGAAGTGCTGATGCCATTTTTAGACTGTGTGTGTGTGTGTGAAAATGCAAATAAGGCAGCTGCGAGGTCCCTAGAGTTTTAGGAAGTTTATAGAGACTGTTACACATTGCTGAATGCCTGTATTTAAGACGCTGGTTTTGCTTATTACAATATTGTAAGTGAAGTTTTTATTTCTTGCCATGACTGTATGACTTTTTTGCTGGGTTTTGAGATAGGATACATAAACTGTTGATACTTATGACCGTTATTTGGGGTCTAAAAACTGAGATTGACTGTGAAATAATTTCATTAATAAAGATGTCTGTAAGTGATGTCTCTTTTGGTGGGTTCAAGTAAGTCATTTGACTTTTGTTGGTCTAAGGAGGACTTTAGAAGATTGTAAGTGGTTTTTTAGTCCAATAACATATAAGTAGTTAGATTTGACAGACTTTTTACATTTTGGTTTTATGTTAATATAGGTTGCAACGGGCACAGAGGAAACACAGCACAACATCTTAAGGGTTTAAAATAATAATAAATAAATGAATGAAGTTTCTTAAGGGTTTTTGTGTGTGTTTATAGGGATAGTTTTTTGTGGGTTTTTAGGGGGAGTGTGTGTTTGTGCATGTCAAACGGAGATAACATGAAAACAGAGGAATTAGAGACTAGAATGTCCTAGAAGGCAATAAAATGCAAATTAAGAAGCTGTGAACTGCTTAAACCACAGTTGGTTTGACAAGTACTGCTGCAAACATTGTTGAATGTGTGTGTTTAAGACGCCATTTATGTTGATTAGAGGGTTATAAATAAAGTTTTGAGTTGCTGTAGTGGATGTATAGTAGTTGACTGAGTTTTGATATATGATATATATTTGAGTGCACTGTATATACCGAAGACTAAAATATTACTTTCAATAGCAACTGGTTTTCAGAAATAAAGGCTGTGGTGTTTTATTTTTCCATTTTATGTGTGCTGTGAGAAGGATTAGAGGTTTCAATTGTTCTTATTTCATTTGCTCTTTCTGAGTTTGAAAAGCATGCCTGTAAAATACTCTTAGGAAAGCGTATTTTGAGTGATTTTAACTGTGTGAATGCTGTCAGTATTTGATTTGAGTGACTCTGTGTGATTTGTACCAAATAGTAAATAAGTAATAATAACACTACGGAGGCTTATAGTAGAATGAGTGAAAAGTGGGAGGTTGAGAGAAAAAGGCAGTGTGTGTGAGACGATTATGAAAGTATTGTGTGAATGATGTCACAAAAACTGACAAATGCAAAAAACTTGGTATATTTAAAAGTGTGTGTGAGAAGAGGGTGTATTGTTTTTAGACCAAGACTTAGTAAAACTAAAGAGGGTTTGTAGACTGTAAATATGAAAAAACAAGTGTTTGATTAATCTGTAGAAACAGGAAAGAGAAACAGAAAATACTGTGCTGCTGTGTGTGTGACAGGAAGGTGTGTGTGTGACTGATGATGTCAGGGGAGCACCCAGAGAAATAGACAGACGAGTTAAATTATAAGAAGATGAAGCGAATGCATGTTTTAAGAAAAAGTAATAAAATTATATTAATTACAGGTTTTAGAAAAGAGACAGACCGAGAAAAATAAATACATGAACTAACAATTACATTAATGAATTGAAAATGCACGTACACGAATTGTTACATCTGAAATTACTGTTGGAAAGTTTAATACACACATGAGTTAAAGAAAGCAGTTTACACTCCTTTAATTTCCAGAACCAGTGTGTCCCCCAGACCTGATAACACCCTTGCCCAGTTGGCCCCCGTATCAGGCGAGCATGGAAGGCTGGACAGCCCATGACGGGTAAGATCCCACCTCGAAACCCTGGGACAACCTAAGGCAAGGCGCAGTCACGATTGCTTGAACCTAAGTCCCGGAGTGACCTTGGAGTCACTGGAGGAGACGGGACTTCAAGGGTAAAGCCGCTGGGCACAGGGGAGGGGAAATGTCATTAACAATGACCAGTGATGAGCCAGAGAGAGAAAACACACCCTGTCAAAAGGAGTCTGAAACACTGCAAAAGAAACATTTACAAGATCACAAAGATCACAAAGAAACATTTATAAAAATCACACATACAAACAGAAAATGCACTAACCTTACAGAGATAAGCTCATGAAGATTACTGCATAGATAGTGATTAAAACTTGGCTAAGAACACAAACATACGTAATTAAATCAGCCTGCTAATTTCATGAGGGTTAAAATGGTGTGAATGTTGAAGAAAATACACTTAAAACACACTTGGATAAAATAGAGTTGTGGAATAACTCAAAAGAAGCTGTATGACAAGGGAGTGAGTTATGGAAAAAGACAAAAGAGAAGTGATTAAAGTAGTTTAAAAGGGTGACTTGGGAGTGCTCTTGCACTGATTGATCAAAGCAAGTGATTAGTATAGAAAGAAAATGAAAATAATTGAATAATGTGATAAGGTTTAAACATGTATTTCTCTTGCCAAGTTTACTTGTGGAGATATGATTCAGTATGCAAATTAGCTGGAGTGAGTGACGACAGAGGAGCTTCCTGTGTGTGTGATTGAGGCCTTGAGGAAAGGAAGCAAAGTAGACAGTTCAGAGGTGCAGATTTGGACAAGAAATTTATAATTTAGTGTTGACACATTGTTATAACGTGTTTATATTTTAGGCTGAATCTAAGTATGGTGAAGTGTCTGAGGGGACATGGTTGTGTGTAAAACGGTGCAGCTTTGACGAGGTTTTCAGTGCGTTGAATGGGTGACACTTAAGATTGTTTAAGATTCTTGAGGTTGTTGTTTTCATTTTAATAGAGGGAGTTTTAATAAACATGGACATGTCTAAAAGGGCCCATAGTTTTTGTAACAGTGCACTTAGAAAAACCTGTCAGGTGATTTTGTTTTGTGCTTTGATGAGCTAATAATCAGCTCTCTTTTTTCTCATTTTTGTTCTAAGCAGGCCTGCAAAAGAGTGAATAACAGCGCTGACAAAAGTCTCAGGACAACAAATATGAGGTGACTTTTCCAGATTTCAATGGGTGGAGGAAAGGCTACCTGTGGGGACCTGATCAGATTGAAAGTCCCTGTCTAAAAGGATTGTAGCGAGCCAATCCAGTCCAAAAGCAGAAAGAACTATTTTCTAAAAAAGAGAAAACAAAATAAAACAAATGAATGAGCTCATGTTGCTGAGAGTGAAGACTCTGATTATTTGCGAGGGAGTCCACACTATCAGCAAGACCTGATGTTAATGCATGTGAGTGAGTGTGTGACTGGACCAAGGTGGGAATGAATAAAATGTTGACAAACAGGAGGAGTGGAAGACTTCATTCTGGGGATGTTGATGTTTGCTTTGAGTAAATTTCTGTTTTATTGATTTGGGTTGGATTATGTTATTACATTATAAAATGCTAAATGCTAAAAGGAAAATTTTTTTGATATAACTCATGTTACCATTAACTGAAGAAACACATGACTGATGACTGTTCTGTTTTAAGTTTTTTGTTGTAACACAGATTGGATCATAAACGGGGAGAGTTGAGTATGAAATGTAAAGTATAGGTTTTGTTTCCAGGAAATTCCAAGGATCCAGACTTTTGCATGGAGCAAGGAGTTCGAGAAGATTTGACATGATGATTAAATTGATTTTATTCCTTAAACACAGGTTTTCAGGGCCGGAGCGAAATACCTGAGAGGAGGATGGCTGAAGGGTTTGGAGAGATGATATGACTAACCTTTTTTCCCTTTTAATTTGTTAAGCTTGGGTGGAGCATTTTGAGTTTTTTGCCACATGAGATGTGTCAGAAAAGAGAGGGATTTAAGATTTAATTTGTTTAATTTGAAATGGGTTTTAGTATGATTTCATAACTAGTGGGGTTGTTTGATAATTTAGATATGGTAAAACTGAGGCAGAAATTGTTAGTTTTAAATAAAGTTATTTTAAAGTAAAATGGACTGAATCCTGTTTAGAAGATAAAATGCCGTGTTCATAAGAAGCTGTATATAAAACTTAAAGGGAAACTGTGGGAATAATAATAATAACAGGGAAGATGAGTGAAGATTTTATGAGTAGAAAATGTGTGATTTCTTTTGATGTTTAGGATAAGTTGTTATAATGTAGGCTTTAGAAACAGATAGTAAACAGATTTATTTCTAGGGTTGAGGAGAGTTTTTTATGAGGATGTTAAAAGTGTCACTGACTCAAGTGAATAATATTGGAGATTATATATGTAGAAATGATTTTTTCTTACACATTGCGATTGTGCTCATTAACAGAGTTGATGTTCGGTCCATTTAAGGTCACAAGCTTCGACGAGCGCGATGTCTCAGTCGATATATTGCGGGGGACTTGGAGCAACAGAAGGATAAACAGCATTCACGCTTACAAACACACATGATTTAAACATAGGCGAGGCCAAAGGCCTGGAATTCATTTAGCTTTTAACTGTACAGCTCTTAACTTGTAGGGATGGCGTGGAGTGTAGTGAATGAATGCAAAACATGCTTACAGACACAAACATGACAGAGATTTATTTTATAGGGTAAAGGTGGAACACATGTTGCTTTGTTTCTGCTTAGCAACTACTGAGACGGTGAAACAAAATGTTGTAGATAATGGAAACTTGTCTAACTGGCATTAACAGTAACTTTCGCATGTTATGTATATGCCTGAAGCAAAAAGAGGCGTAAATCCTGATAGAAATTTTGAAGCGTGCTTTCCAGCGGAGAGTTAGGCGGACATGGGGATGGTGTATATTTTACCCTGGGTGTGTTTAATAGAACTAAAAGCGTTGCTCACACACATAAAGAGCATTGAGATTAAGTAAAGTTAATATAAAGGATAAAGCCCAGAACATGATATTGTGAACCAAGTTTGAATAATTAAAGGAACATTAGATGAACACAGTAGATTAGTGAGGTGTAGCAGAGAGAGGCTGTTTGTTTTCTATCCCTTACAGGAGAAGATTTCCACTAGAGAGGGACCCAGGAAAGGAGCAGAGACCACTTAAGCATGAAGTGTTCTCAAGTGGGGGCTGGGTTTTATCACTGGACCACCTAGATGACATGAGGTTATCGTCTGATTTGCTGAGTCAGGGGACAGCTAGAGAGGGTCAGAGCGAAGGCAGTGGACCTGGGAATGGTGGTTTCGGGGCCCATGGTGCCATTAATGGATCCAGAGGTGACAGAGTGGGTCGAAGAGTGACACAAGAAAATGGTGTAGTGACGTCTCGGGAAGAGACATCAAGAGAGGGAATTGTGGAATTACAGGGATTATTTTACATAACCATCATCTTTATCATTGCATTAATTATCATTTCATCCAAGCATTTATTGAAGTTGCTGGCATTATGTTATAATTTGTATTACAGGGGTTATCATAATCACATATTAACATGTTTATTACAGGTGCAGTTAGAACCACTTAAATCGTTGAGTTAAATCTATAATCTTAAAAGCTTATATGCTGAGTATATTGTTACAGTAAAATAGTAGCTGAGCAAAGGCCTGAATGTATTCAGCTTCTTATTGCACTTGAGTTTGCCTAGCAACAGGTGACAGAAGATGGGCCAAAGAGGAGGACAAGTCCATGGGGACCTCATCACCATATTTGGAAAAGGATGCCAGAAAGGGGAACTCCTGTCTCTGCATTTATCTCTTAAAATTGATCATTGTCTGTAGAAGAGGCAAAGAATGTTCTTAAGATGCAAATTATGTGCTTGTAAACGCAAGAGGGGGCGTTACAATACCCTGATATTATAAAAGCAATCTGAAGTGTATTTTTGGGTGGGGATTTACAACTGATGGTTTCCAGTGTACGTCTCCCCACGCTGCGTGCATTCATTAAAATCAATTGTTTGACCGACCTCCTCTGGACCATCATTGTTTTACTCTCGTCCTCAATTTCGGACCCGTAACACTGCCTTGAGCTCAGGAGGGCCAGGTTTGAATCCTGCTCAGGGGACATTTTTTTTCACCATCATACAACTTTTTGCAACTTTTCAGCTTTTTCAGCTTTTCAGCAGACAGCTTCAGCGTTAAGGCATCCACACAGCATTTTCGCAGGAAATGTAAATTTTTCTAGTTCTACTTTGTATTTCTACTGACTTTTACTTGGATTTCATTTGGACTTTTTCTTTGTCTTCACTTCAGTTTCAGTGAGTTTCCTTAGAGGATTTTCTTTTTTCACTTTAGTTTGGATTCTTTCAAATGTTTCCTTTTGATTGTTTCATTCTCACTTTGAGTCTTTGTCCTTGTTTTTGTGTGGAGGGCAGATTGATGAAAATCAGTGCAGGGATTAGAATAAAAAGAGAACTTTATGAAAGCAGTGACTCACAGTCTTGTAGACGTCCAGAGTCTCAGTAAACATGAGCATCAAAGCCTCATCAGACGAGCTGGAATCACATTTTTAACTAACAAACACTCAGACTCAGGAGATTTCCTCCATTTGATTGGATTTCACTTTTTATTCTCATTTTACTCATTCAAATGTTTTCCACACTTTCAGTGCTCAGAGGTGAGTTGAAGGTAACCATGGTAACCGTGAGTCTGTTGCTTTGATCCTCATTTTTCTGATGACTTTGAGAACTTAGTGCTGGAAATGACTCACTGCTGCTGGACATCAACACTCACTGAAGGTGGACACTGATCATGTGACCCAGTCATGTGCTACTGACTGATGTTCTCCTGTGTACTCCATTACTGACAGCAGATCCTAATGAAAAAGTACTGATGTGTTCATTAAAGAGCTTCAAAGTGATTGATGGAAACAGTCCAATGTAAAGCAGGAGAGAGTGAAGCATCACAGTGGAACAACAACAATCACACAAAGTTCAAAGTGTAGAAAAACACAAAGTCAAATATATGAACCCAGAATCCAAAGTCAAACAGCTTCTGACTCAATATCATCCTCATTCATCACAAATTCATTTTGTCCATGAAAGAAAAAACATGTGAAGAGTTGAACTAAGAAAGGAGGTCCTGTTCAAACAGCACAAACACACGTGAAGACAAAGCTTTGTGTTTGTCACACTGAACACATGTGACACTTTCTCACAGCTGAGTGTGTTCCAGTAAAGTGTGAGCAGCACAAACACAATCAGAGTTTGTCTCTGTCAGCTTTCAGTGAGTCACATTTAGTGTGTGCAGCTGTGGAATGGGTGAGTGGGACAGATCTCAGTGCTCACAGTTCATGAAGACATTCAGCTGCTGAACAGGAAAACATTGAAACATGGGTGATATCTGTGTCTGATGAAGCAAATGAACGTGTTGATAGGTTTGTAGCTTGAACCTATTCGCTGGAACGTTGAAGGCAATGTGATTACACAGCAAGCAAGACACGAGTAGGCAACATTCTTAATGTTTCACGTGCACGGGAGAGAACTGGACAGGCGCCGTTCCTTCGCTTGACCCCAGTTGCTCTCGTCCGTTCCCCCGTAACACTGCTCTTTTATTGTGGTTACATGAATATGCATAGGTTCATTAACATATGACATCTTACATAGGTATACATGTGAACAAAGAATACCTTGTGTGTGGGGGTCAAACTGTGACCCCAGGAAGACTCCCCAGAGCCGTCCATCTAAACAAAAGGCACTTAGACTAAAACAGACATAGATACGTTTATCCTACCATAAAACAATAAGACAAGGTACGACCTCTCCCATGCTCCTAAAATGTGGGTGTGAAAGTCAGAGAGCTCTGGAATGCACACAAAGCTTGCAGACTATTAAGGATCAAACCTCTACCAATCTAAAGATTTGGCCTCTGTTGCTTAGCTTGCTTATATCACTGAGACTTTTACTGCTTAAATATACTAAAAGTATTTTGTGGGTTTGAAGATGGAAACTCAGGCATCAAACAACACTTTAACTTCTACATTTACAAAGTTCTTTATCAGAAGCAGAGAGCTTACAAATCTGCAGGAAATATTTTCTACATCTCTCATGACTGTACCAAATAAATCACACTGTAAACACTGTTTGAATAATCAGGATTATTAATTATATATAAAAAAGTAACTACAGCAGACATTGGTCACCATCTGAAAGGGCAGAAACACAGGTGGTGCCACTACAATGTATCAGAGCCACAATGCATCTCCACCCATCAGCTTCAGGTTTCCTGCCACGAGTCTGCAGCACGACAATAGTGCTGCAGATCAAACCAAATGAAATATATTACATTAAATATATTTAGATATAGATATTAACTTCATGTAGTCATTAGTGTATTTAGTTCTCAGTTCTGAGTTGCTTCAGCTTTATTCCTCCTTTAGTGTTTTTCCCTCCTGTGTCAAGTCTCTTGTGTTGAGTTTATTCACGTGTCTGTGTTTTCCTGTGGAGATATCTCACTTCCTGTTTTATGTTTGTCTCCTCTGTTCTGATTCTGTTCAGCTGTGTCTCGTTTTCCCCACCTGTCTCCACCTCCTGTGTAAATATAGTTGCCGTCCTCCCCTTTGTCTTTGTCAGAGTGTCAGTTTAGTTTCCCTTCGTGTCTCTCAGCTGCAGTGTTTCTTAGTTCTCAGATTAAGTTTCTGGGTATAGTTTTCAGTTTGATTTGTACCTGATGGTTCATGTTTCTGTAACTCTGAAAAGCAGCAGTTTTCCTGAACAACATTCTCGTTCCTGCAGTTTAGCAGCAGGTCCTCTCATGGATGATCTACAGTGACACCAAAGATCAGCACAGAAATCACAACAATCCTCATGGAGAAAGAATCGTGTAAGTATTTAACATCAGTGCTAGAAGATGGCTGTGAGGCCACATCAATGTGCAGCTGAAGCATGATACAAACAGATATAAAGGTTAAAAAGTGACCCTAAAACACAGAATGAGATCACAGGATAGCAAACATGTATTTTAATTTCAGTGGAGCAGCCAAGTATAAGTTTAAGTGTGTAAAACAAGCCCCACTGTGGGCTGTGGAGCTCCATGTTTGACAGACACACAGGTCAGAGCTGCTGCTGCCCTCTTTAATGCTTCTTATTCAGACTGTTTCACTCATCAGTGTCAGAAGTCAAGAAATATTCCAGCTTTTTAACCTTAAAAGGTTTTAATGTTAGAAACAACAAACTGGACTGAAATCAGCTGTAAACAATCAAACAGGTACAAACAGCTTCTCAGTAACAGCTGCTTAACATGAAGGTTGTTCTGTGAAGAAGATGAAAGTAAAATGTGTGATTATTTCTGAGGGTGCACGTTTAAACTGATCCATTCAAATATTAAAGCTTCCCACAGCCTGATGAAGGACACATGGAAATCACTGCAGTTTGTCTCAGATCAAAGAGAAATGAATGTGACTGATCGATCGGTGTTCTTCGTGTGTGTCTGTGAAATTACAGCAGTGTGAGCAGAAATTAGCAGCAGATCAGAATCAAGCAGAGAAAATATTTAAACATTTCTGCATCACAAAACTTGAACGTTTGAGTGAAAATGTTAGTTTGCACTGTGGTACTTTTACAGCCTTTCATGATGTCACTGAGGTACGACTTCACAACTTGAACATGTAAAACATTTTCACCCAGCAGAAAATGTGTGACTCTGTCCTGCACTTCACATTTATAAAAGTCAGATCTCAAATTTATGAAGGTTATGACTTAAGTGAAAGTTAATGACAGGTTATGATACGACTGTAATTTATTAAAGCTATGCCATAACTCAGATTATGTTATTAATCTGTGGCAGATCTTATTACTGCCTCATGAATCAGATGTTAACAGGATGCGTTCAGTTTAACTCTCTCACTACTATAAAGGCTGAAGCTTTAATAATAATAATAATTATAATAATGTTTTATTTTTATAAAACATATTTTAAATGTAAAAGGTTTTATAATTTCACCATAACAAAGTTCACTTCCTGCATGAAGGTGATCCACAGCTCCATGAACTATTCACACAAACATCACTGAGCCTCAGACTTTCTTTAACAGGCCTGTCAGACCACAATGATCCAGCTGTTTGTGTTCATGTGCCACATTTATACGTTTTATTTAAAATCTACTTCACACACATTTTATTATCTGATATCTGCGACACACGGAGACTTCCTGTTAAACAGAAAGTAAACTTTGTGCGTGGGCGTGTTTGGGAGCTGCAGGTGTGTCCAGGTGTGGGTTCGTTGGGTCAGCAGAGGATTTAACGGGACTTTGTGTCGGTTTGAGTTGTTTTTAAAGGAGGATGAAGACGCTGGTGGTGTTCCTGCTCCTCATGAACGGTAAGAAAGTCTCTGTTTAACCTGCAGCAGCTCCGCAGACAGTCCTCTGTGACCGGAAGTGTTACACTCAGGTGCAGCTCGCGCCTCTGACGTCATGGAAAGTCACACAGTGTTGGAAATACAGATTTAATGATGAGGCTTTAATAGTAAAAGTATGAGGGAAGGTTAGAAACAGACCAGACTAACAGACTGTGGACTTTGTAGTCACAGATTGGACACTTCCGGTATGGCAGAGCTAGCTAACCATGCTAAAGTAGCCTCGTGTCTGCGCTGTTTCCGGTCTGAGCCGAGCTCATTCAGCCCTGTGAGCTCCGTTTCTCCGCTCTAAACACAGCACAGGTGCACCTGATCAACGGTGACAACAAACCGGAAATAAACACAGTGATATTTGGAAATGTAAATCTGTCTGTAAGCTCCAGGCTGAACAGAAATGTCAAATACAACTTAGTAAACCAGGAGAACAATTAAATAAAAACACTGAAAGGCATAAATATGAAAGAAAGCAAATAATAATAATCAGGAATGTCTGTGAAGGTTCTCAGTCATCGTAGTAATAAACTTTATTTATAAAGCACACTTAAAAACCAAGGGTATGCCAAGGTGCTTAACAAGTAACATAAGGAATAGAAGGAAGATAATAGAAATAGGACCAAAGCAAGTACTAAGTATGCGAGCAGGTAGCTGTCACTGATACATAGGAAAGCAACAGGTACAGAGCAAACAAGAAATTAAATGAGCATAAAAGTGCATAGTATAAAATCATACAAGAAATATTAACTAGAGGGAAAGGCAAGATTGAATAAGTCGGTTTTTAGTCTTGATTTGAACAGTACAATGGAATCAGATGCGTGGAGGTCGAGAGGAAGGGTATTCCACAGTACCGGGGCAGCCAGAGCAAACGCACGGTCACCCCAGGACTTCAGCCGAGATCTGGGTTGGATCAGAAGTTGTTGAGTGGCAGATCTAAGTGTTCTAGCCGGAGTATGTGGTTTGAGAAGTTCACTAAGATAACTTGGCGCCAATTTATTAATAGTTTTGAATGTAAGGAGTAGTATTTTAAATTGAATACGGTACCTTATGGGCAGCCAATGCAAGCTAGCTAGAACAGGAGTAATAGGGCAAAATTTCCTGGTACCAGTTAAGAGGCGGGCTGCTGCATTTTGGACTGTTTGCAGTCTAAGAAGAAGAGAAGAGAGAAGACCGTAGTACAAGGAGTTACAATAATCCAGCCTGGAGGTCACAAAAGCATGAATAAGCTTCTCCAGGTCCTCATGTGGAACATAATGCCTAGCCTTGGAGATAAGGCGCAGTTGGTGGAAGCTAGATCTCACTACAGCAGATCGTAGTCTAAGGAGCTTGGAAAGAAAAACTCTGTATGTCTTTAAGTTTCCTTGAAGATGTTTCACCTCTCATCCGAGAAGCTTCTTCAGTTGTTATAACAACAACAACAACAACAACAACAACAACAACAACAACAACAATAATAATAATAATAATAATAATGATGATGAATATAATTTTTAAAGATACCATTATATCCAAATGTGGTAGAAACAATGTTCTGCTGTTTGAGTCCCAGCTTCATTTGAGTTTAAAAAATGTATTCTCAACAATTATTTACACATGGATAACTATATATATGATCTATTTAGCCTTTGGTGCATTAGGGAATTTTAAATAATCAAGTTACTCTTTACACTCATGAGAGGAGTATCTGTGAACAATACACAAGAACAGAGTGATGAAGGATTTTGACATTTAGACCAGAGGTGCATCTACTGGGAGGCTGAGGGGAGCACTGGTGGCTGTCAGTATTTTTCACAATATAATAATGTTTTTGTGTTTGATTTTCCAAAAGAAATACAAAATGATGCTGACTAATAGTTCTAATTATATCCAAAGAATGAGCTGGATCAATGAGTCTGAAAGATCTTCCACTTGATTAAATTTCTGTTTTCCATCCATGGAGATCAGGATCCTGGGTCTTCGTGTCTCACTGGTGGACCTTCAGTCCACCTGTCCAGGGCTGGGTGCTCGGGTGTGTACTGAGTCACTCCCGGCATCTGCTTGGTGTGGCCTGGCCCCTTTGGCTCTGTCGGGCCCTGCTGAGGTGTGGGGGGCCCTTGAGTCTCAGGACTCTGGGCCTGGTGCGTGGTCTGCTCTGGCACAGCCGGGTGCCGGTGGAGCCTGCGGGCACGTCGCTGGGGCCCCCTGGGGCTTCTGCACTGTGTCTGCTGGCTGACCCCTGTCCAGGGGTCTGCTTTGGTCTTTTCTGAGTAGGTAGTGCATTAACGCGGCTAATTCATTTTAACATGTTAACGCTGACAGCCCTAATTATTATATTACGTTCTGCGCTCCAGATGGGTTGAGTGCATTAAAAAATTTTAATCGTGTAAATTGTGATGACCGCATTAAAGCGTTAACGCTGACAGCCATAATAATAATAATAATAATACATGTAAAAACAAAACAGTATGTCAGTTTGTTATCCTGGTATTCAGTCTGTGCTGCTCTCACTCAGAGGTCAGAGTTCATGTTCAGTAACCACACTGACAGCAAGAGGAGGAAACAATTGGTTTAATTTAAAAGAACAGTCTGAGCTGTGGATTAAAACAATAACAAATATATAAGTGAGTCACATATCAAACACAGACCATTAAGTGTAATAAGAAGCAGAATAAAAAGCTGAGTGTGAGGGTCAGGGTGCTGTCTCACTGCAGAGGCTTCAGGCTGAATCCTGCTGAGCTCACAGAGTCAGACTCACCTGTGCAGCTTGGACAGGTAAACACATCAGGACATGAGGAGAGTTGGCAAAGTACAGACATTCAGTACTTAAGTACAACTACAAATACTACTATTAAAAATACTCCAGTAAAAGTAGAAGTACTGAATTAACTTCTTTACTCAAGTAAAAGTAAAAAAGTACCGGTTCTGAAATGTACTTAAAATAAGAAAGTAAAAAGTAGCTCTTTGAAGGATGTTTGTAAAATATATTTATACTGGGGACACAAGTCTGGTCTAAGTCTTCTGTCAGAAAGACTGCAGCAGTCCAGGAGTTTGTTAATTGTCTTTAATTAAGTCCCACAAAAGATTTGTTTACATGAAAATGTTTGTGAGGCTTAATCTGAATTCGGTGCAGCCAAACTTGAACTTCTTGTTTTATAGTAAACAGCACGTGTGACTATAAACATGGTTTTCTGGAAACAGAAATGGGCAATTTTATAATTAGTAGAGTCATAGATAACTAGGAAAACAATCACAACACATCATCTACTCAACACAAGCAATATCTCACAATGTCCACAAGGGGTCACTGCAGACCCAACATTGGCTAAATAGCACATGTCTTACAAGTTGCTAATAGTGAGGCATAAATATGACAAGCTAGCAACAGTTAAAGGAAACCATAGAAAAGTCCTTTATTCCTCATCCCGCTGATTGTAGTCATTGCAGGAGATTACAGCCAGATTATAATCAGTATCATGTTAATGAATCTGCCAAAGTAAGAACACTTACAGATTCATCAACTCACTCAATCACACAAAACTGCATTATAGCTGCGTTACAGCAGCTCCTTCAGTCATTCCCACTCTGTGTGCTGAGCACGTGACCACTGGTGTGCTTGTTTCCTTTGGGTGCGCTTGATTCTTGCTTCTAGACATCCTGAGGCCAAGTCAGAGCAGGAAATTTGAACAATGTTTCTATTTTTGTGCAAAGCTAACTGACCCTTGTGCTGTATTAACATAATGATAAAATCATATCAGTATATGTGAGTACAAACTTTAGTCTAACTCTTTTATTCTAATTGTATTCAGCTTGAACCAGAAGAAAAAGAAGGAAAATAAAACTATATTTCTATTTCCTGTTGCTACATTGTAGAGGGCGACTTTGCCTCTAAACAGGAACATGTGTACAGTCCTGCATCAGCAGCTTCATTCTTATACAGACCTTTCTACTCTGTTTGTTAAACTGAGCTCTATGTTTGCTACATAGCAGTCAATAAATCCAGTTTTTATACCACAGTTAAGTTAATGTAGTTAAATCTGTGGATTTGTAACTCAAATATTCAGTGATCTGTTTTAAACACAAACCTGACTTTGACATATTTAAGTTGGTATGAACACAGTCAGAGCTGCTGCTGCTTTTATTGTTCTGTTGCTTTTTAAAAGCTTTCTGTGCAAATCAATAGAAATATTTATTGTTGCATTTTAAAGCTGACAGCACAGCAGCAGCATGAGGAGAAGAGTGTTTGCTCAGGAAATACACGGGTCCCTGAAGAGTTCAAACAGGAAATATTCCTGCATTAAATCTGCAGTTCAATCATCAGCAGCTCTCAGGTTGAATCAAAGCACAGATTACTGTCAGTGTCATCTGTCACCAGGCAGGTTTTAACAGGCGTGTAAGCCACATATTATTATAACACCCTTTTATATTTGTATGATAAACACATGTCATTTAGTTGTGTTTGGTCTTTGAACTTGTGCTCAGTTAACACAATGAATTCATGATGGAAATCTCTAATAAACTATCAAAACAGACACTATTTTCCCCCCAACGCACTCTGTCTGTGGCTGGTACCCCCATCCTCTGGTGAGTTGGTGGTTCTCAGTGCTTGGGTATGTACTGGCTAATGGCTGCTTGGTGGGGCCTGGCCCCCCTGGCTCTGTCAGGCCCCTGCTTGGGTCTTGGATCTCTGGGCCTGTGGCGTGCTCTGCTCTGGCGCAGCCAGCTGCTGGGATCCTGCAGGCTCCTCACTGAGGCCCCCTGTGACTTCAGCACCATGGCTGCGGTTTCTCTGTCTGGTTTTGGTGTGTGTGTGTGTGTGTGTGTGTGTGTGTTTGATTGTTTTTTGTTTGTTTATTTAGGCAGGTTTGGAGCAGATCCTCAGTGTTTTTTCTCTCCCTCTCCTGTAATACCTGAAAATTGTACTTAAGTTCTTACTGCCCAACTCTGGAGAAGAGGAGGTTTTTGTTACTTGTATTATGTAAATTAATTAGCTGTTAGAATTGTCATCAGTTACTATGAATCTATGTAATAAATATACACTAATAATGTAACATTACAGTATTAACCTGAATGAGTTTTGCCTCCTGAGAGTTACAGTTGTGTATGATGTGATCAACAGGCACAAACTTAAGATTTACACACATGTTCATCCAAACTTAACATTAAATACACCTCCATGAGTCACCTGATACACACCTGTGTACGTGTAGTTTTGCTTTCAGTGAGTCACATTTAGTGTGTGCAGCCAAACATGATGGCAGACTGCCACAGATCACTTCTGAGGAAAGAGGAGGCGTTCAGCTTCCTCATAGTTTCACACCTGCATGAAGCAGCCTCACCCTGACAGCTTCAAATCACTGTGTCAGCTGATCACTTCCTGTCCTGTGATTGGCTGGGCTTCAGGCCTTCTCTCAGTCAAACTGGAAACAGGGATTGAGACAGTGTGAGGGTTTGTGGAGTGCCACAGTGCTGTAATGAATACTGTAGTGGAAGAAGTTCTTTCACACTCTTCATCCTGGAGCTGCTTTATGTCCATGATCTGCATGGAAACACATCTATGGAGAGGAAATCCAGCTGCTGAGGGTCACATCTGCATCATTGTAGCTACAGTGGATGTTTCAGTGTCAGGACTGAAGGCGGAGCTTTGTGCGTGTCAGGGTGAGGCCGCAGCAGCCGCCTCCAACCGGAGCGCTCGGGCGTGAAACTAGGAGGAAAGCCGACGTCCTCCTCTTTCCTCAGAAGTGATCTGTGGCCGGCCGGACTTCATTCCACAGATGTGCTTTAACAAAGTGTGAAGCTGAACTCTGAGCTGTGACAGTGTGAGCAGTGTGAGAGTGTCAGTAGATGATCAGCAGAGGAAAGTGAGAGCTGCTGTGAGCTGATGTCCTGAAGGGCTTTTAAAGAGTCTCTGAGTTTGACAGGAACATGAAGATGTTTGTGGTGTTTGTGATCCTCCTGCACGGTAAGTACACCTTCCTCTCTCTGCTCTCATCATCATCTCTCTCTCTTTAATGTGTTGAAGTGCAGCAGGAGGAGATTTCCATCAAACACTGGATTCTGATTCAGATCAAACTAACAATCCAAAGCAGCAACTTTCAAATCACTGGATTCTTCTTGGTGGCTTTCAGATGAGCTCATGTTACAATCAGCTGCTGTGTGTGTGTTGTTGTGTAGCTGAAGCTCTGACTCACATTTCATATGTGACCAAAGGAAACTTGGTGCTGTGTGACACACTTTAGATTCTCTGCTGCTGCTTTGAACTCTTCAAACTAAAGAGCCAAACTGATGATTGACTGTGCAGCTCTGACATGGCACCAAATGTCCCTGTTATCAGCTGCTGGATGGACGTTATCAGAGCTTTTTAGTCCCACACGGATCACCAGGAGCTCCTCCTCTGTCTGCAAACAGGCTCAGCAGCTCTGATCATTCATTGGAGTCAGCACAGAGTGTGGAGACATCTAGTGGTCGTGGAGAGAAGTGCATGTAACGTGTGTGTGTTGTGTTAATCAGCATGAGTAGTTAGGGGGACGTGCCTCCCTGTGCCTGATGGGAGTCCTTGTAATTACCCAGCATGCTGTGCTGTGTGTTTCATTTCTAACACTGGTTTTACTGAAGAGCTTTCTGAGCTTCTTTCATTGATTGTGACCAACATACATGTTTGCTGTGGATCCACATCTGCTCTTACTGCTAATGTCATGAAGCTGTTTGAGTGGTGAGCAGTCAAAGAAGCAGGTCCTAACAGGGACATAGCAGGATATTCCTGCCTCTAAATGAGCTGTAACTGCACATATGAGCACAGCTGGTCTGCATGTAGTGAACACAAAGAGTCTGTGTGAGCTGAATTTACACCAGTCTGTTTGTGTTCCTGTTATTTTGGCACTTTGACAAACTCAAATGTATTTAATCTTAATTGAAAGTGCACTTATAAAAATGCTGTAAAATCACAGTCCTGCTGATTTTCCTTTGATGGACACCAAACATTTTTATCTGCAGGTGAAACTCTGCAGTGACCTGAGCGTGTGCTGCTCTCTGGCATCTCTCTGAATCATGTTGACATGCTTGATGTTCTTGTCTGTGGTCACGAGGATCTTATCTTCCATCCCTGCTTCTGTTTCCTGCTCACAAACCTGCATCCATCTCAGCATCTAAACTCAGAGTCAGCAGCAGCTTCTTAGCTGTCTCTGCCCTCTGAGTGTGTGGTCCTTCAGACCCAGCAACACACTCAGACACAAACTGGTTCACCCGAAAGACAAAACTCCAAAACACAGACTGAACAACGTGGTGTATGCTGTACAGTGCAGCGAGGAATGCCCGGACCTCTACATTGGAGAGACCAAACAGCCACTTCACAAGCGCATGGCACAACATAGAAGAGCCACCTCCACGGGACAAGACTCAGCAGTTCATCTGCATCTATAGGTCAAAGGTCACTCTTTCGAGGATGCCAATGTTCACATTTTGGACAGAGAGGACAGATGGTTTGAAAGAGGAGTGAAAGAAGCCATTTATGTCCACTGTGAGCGACCATCTTTGAACAGAGGCGGTGGTTTACGACACCAACTGTCTGCCATCTATAATCCAGTTTTGAGTTCCCTCCCCAGACGCCTTAACACCCACTCACATCCTGGGCCATCTGACCTCAGGAAATCACATGATAGGGTGGGGCCAGGTTTCACAATGAGCTCACCCGAAACTCTGGCTGATTAGGTCCCACACCCGCTTTCACACCTTGGCGCATGTGATTAGAGGATCACCAGGGGGTCCTTTGTCCCTCCTTGGGGGGATACTCCCACTGGGTTTAAATCTGGGACTCTCGGCCATTTGACCTTAGAACTGAAGAAGCTTCTCGGATGAGAGGTGAAACGTCTTCAAGCAACTCAAAGAAGTCCAGACGCTTTTCTTTGCAAACTCCTTTGACTTTGAAAAGTCTCCTGCTTCTTCACATGAGCAGCTGAAATATTTCTAGAAATCTCTCTGGTTTGTTCCCCACAGCACAGAAACAGCTCTGATCTCTACTGATTCTTCTGGATCTCAGTTCTGGACCTGATGTGGTCCATCATGAAATCTTACGTGGTTTCTCTCACTTATCAGTCAGATTGTTTTCTGTATTAATAGGTGGATTCTCCCCATCCTCAGCCTCCCTCTCATGTGGAGTTCATCAGGGCTCAGTTCTTAGCTCCATTTTATTCTCCGTCTCCTTCCATCAGCTCAGATGTAAATACTGTTATTTCCACTGTCATGTGGATGATACACAGCTGTATGTTGCACTGATGGCAGTAACACAGATGTAATCTGAATCTGATGTTAAATAGATCAGATTCACAAACTTCCTTCACCTCACTGATTTCACATGTGAGCTCTTTAAGTTGCCTCAAATCTTTAATTTGGACAAAAATCTTGAAAATCTGTCCTCCAATATCAGGACTTCCACTCAGAGACTGGGGATGACCTTTGACCCTGAGCTCTGTTTGGACACACAGATCTCAAAGGTCCTACAGTCGTACTTTCTCCAGTGAAAGGGCACATGAAACCTGACACACAGATAAAGACTAATTTACAGCACTGAGCCCTGCTCATAGATGTAACTCTGTCTGTGAAGCTGGATTTAAGAAATAAGTGCTTAAAGTGAAGTTTTATAAACATGTTTAGCGCCATTTTGTGTCTGTGCGGGACGTGACGTCATGTGGTTGGTTGGTTGGGGCTAATAGACTTACATTAGTTTATGTTAGCTAACTAGTGACTGGATCGATAAGTCAGAGGAAAATAAGGAAAAACTGAAAGAGACGAGTCCTCATCAGTCCATCCTCACAGCACAGGCAGCCTGTTAGATACAGACCTGACTTTAACCTTGTATTCATCACTTTTAAAGACTCACATCAGCTCGTTCCTCCACTTCCTCTGGACTTCCTGCCTCTTCCTGTTTTATCTGTGAGTTGTTAAAATGTTGAATGTTTCTGTCGTTCTGTCTCCTGGTTTCTGTAAATGTGTCTAAACCTGATCTTTACCTCAAAGTGACTCATGGAGTCTCTGTCTGTGTGTCCTCAGTTTCCCAGCATGCCTCAGCTGTGGAGTCGTATGAGGGGGAGTCATTCGTCCTGCCCTGTCAGTTTCCCACTTTTAGATTTCGAGACCCCTCAGTGTTGTGGAGTCGCTCCGACCTCAGTCCTCCAACCGTCCACCAGCGTCAGCGTCAAGGAGACGAACTGAAAGATCAAAACCAGCGTTACAGCGGCCGAACATCCATGAAGACTGACGCTCTGGATACTGGAGACCTCAGCCTGAACCTGACCAACCTCCAACTGTCTGACAGCGCCACCTACACCTGCTCCATCAGAGACTTTGGAGATGAACTGAGTCGGAGTGATGTACAGCTGCAGGTCAAAGGTCAGCAACAAACACCTGTTATAGACATCACTGAGATAAATCTTTATTATTTTAACACTGTCAGAATAACCATCTTGGCTCTTTGATTGAAGTAAAGTTAAGTTAAATTAATTCATTCAGTCAGAGGTCAAAGGTCATGTTGTTCTTTGTGTTCCTCCACAGAACGGTTTCCATCCTGGGCCAAAGCTCTCCTGGTTCTCCTGGTTCTTCTTGTGGTTTCTGGGGGTCTTTTATTTCATTTCCGGCACTATTTCATGTCAGGTGAGTGTCTCCTACTACACTACCCATAATGCCGATGGTTAGCAGGTGTCCTCTGGTGGCTCCTTGACTGCGGCTCACACAAACTTGTTCCAGAAGCTGAAAGAGTTGAGAGTTACAAACAGCTGATACAGAGAGCTGAAGAGAAACTTCCAGGTTTGTTCCAGAAGTCAGAAAACCTCCTTCAGACTCAGTCATTGATCAGTGAAACAGCTCCACAACATGACTTTACTAAACAGTGTGTGTGCTTCACTGCATTGATCTGACACAGAGGCTGCATGTGGACAAGCTGGTCTTTCATTATCTGCAATTTATCCAGACCAACAGAAGTTACAACAAATACAACACATGACAAGTAAAGAAACAATACAAACATGTGAAGTAACAGATTATTACAAGAGCATCACACTGACTAAAAGAGCTGCTCTCTCACTTCTTAAAAAAGGACTTAAAGCAGCCCAAACAGGGATTTATAGATAAAAACCAAACAAACAGGAAAATCTACAGATATACAGAGATGGACATTTAGCAGCAGCGCACACAGAACAGTGATGTACACAAATTCCACAGCCAACAATAAAACATAAAGCACAATGATGGACAGTATCCAACCTGTTTAGCTACAGGATGGGTGCAGATCACTGAAATCCAGTAAACATAAACAGTTACAGAGATGAAGTTTTTCCTCACTTGGAGAAGAAAGAAGATTATGCCCAAAATTTACATTTTTAAATTTCATCTTGGACACGATCCTTTCAATGTGAGCTTTAAATGACAAACTCTGATCTATAATGATACTTAGATACTTATAAGATGTGACCGCTTCAGTTTCAGCCCTTTGAATGGTTTTGTTCTCAGGAGACGTAGATAACAACTCTTTGCTGTTTGAGAATAACATGAACTTGGATTTCTCTGCATTTAACACCAACTTAAGTTAAATGAGACTGAAAAACATCAAAGACTTCAGAAATTCACAGGTTTGTTTTACTGAAGGAGACGAACAAGCTGTCATCTGCATAAAGATGGAGTTTATGTATTTATAGAGAAAAGAACAGAGGTCCTAACATGAAACAACGTGGACACACTGAGTTCTAACTGATGAGTTAAAAACAAACTCACAGCCTTTACAGAGAGACCAACATTGTTTAGTCTGTTTACTAAAATGACAACTGTGTGAAAAACCTTCAATAAGCCAAAACAAAGAGCAGCTCATCAATGATGTCGTTCAGCACTTTAACAGCAGCAGTTATTGGGCTGGTTTCTGAATCCTGACTGATGCTGAGAAAGAGTTTCATTTTTGTACAGAACATGTTTTAGTTGTTCTAATAAGATTTTTGTAAACTTTTACTAAACGCACACAATTTAGATTTAGGCCTGTAGTTATGAACATCTGAAGGATCGTCTCTTTTCAAAGGGAGAACATGGACAAGTTTCCATATTTCAGAGATCTCACTGTTCAAAGGCTGAAATTAAAAATATAAGTTAGCAGTTCTGCTGTAACATCTTATTAAGAAAATAAGGATCAAGTTGATCTGGTCCTGCAGATTTATTTGGATCCAACAGATTTAAGGTCCTGTGGACCTCCAGGACACTCAGAGGAGAAAAGCTGAAGGCCTGAAGCACAGACTGAGTTTGAGTGGTTACAGAGAGCCTCCTGTTCAATAAGCTGTTTGAAATCTGATGTAAACATTCAAATAAAGACCACGAAGAAACAAAATGTTCATTAAAGCAGTTTAAATGTCACATTTTTCAGCAAAGTACATCAGTCTTTTCAAACAAAAGCAGCCATCTTGGTGGATATATCCTCATAGTAAGATTTCATTATTATCCTAATTTGTTTTGGATCATTCAGATGTTTAGTGGTTTTTGAGTGGTAGAAAAAAAGGGTCTAAAAATCAAACAGTCTGCCTCAGATTTAGTTTCTCTGGTCTGAGCCCAGACAGCATCTCTTTGTTTAAGGAGGCTGGACAGCTGAGGAGAAACCCCAGCATTGTTTCTATGGTTTACTCTAAATTTAATGATGGACACATGTTTATTATCAAAACATCATTAAAGTATTTCCATCCTCATCAGTAAAGAGGTGGATTCTGTTCCAGCTGTCTGACTGCAGCGATTACACAGTGGACACTGATATCATTTGAAAAAACACCGCGTGTTAATAAAACTGTATCAATAGGATTTGTTTTTATATCCAGGATCCATGGGACGAATTTAGAAGCAGGTCATCCAGGTTTTTATGTCTTTAAGTCCTGTAACTGATTTAATTGGTGTTAATGATAAAAATCAGATGTGCATCATCTGCATGGTAATGATACAAATCTATGAATAATTTTTGTGTCTGAAGGAAACATTTACACAAACAAACTGGAATCTATCAGATATGATTCAAACCACTGCAGTAAATTTCCTTTAATAACTCTGGTGTTTTCTAGTGTTTGTAGTAAAATGTTGTGTCTACACTGAGGTCTAACAGGACAAGCACAGGAATAAGTCCTCTGTAACAGGTCATAAGGAGAACATTAGTAACCTTCACTACAGCTCATGTTGTGCTTTGTTGTCTTGTCAGTCCCCTGGGTGGGGGTGGATTCAGGGGTGGAGTCTGTCCAGCTGATCTGCAAAACCACAGTTTGTCTGCCTAAAGATGCTAAAGTGGAGTGGAAGGACAAAAACAACAGGAAGGTCCACGTGTATGAGAACGGCTCTGACCAGCCTGAAAAACAACATGAGGATTACAGAGACCGAACGACCATGAAGAGGAAGGTCCTGGAACCTGGAGACCTCAGTCTGACCCTGAAACACCCCACAGATGGAGACAACTCCACCTACACCTGCACCGTCTACAGCAGGGAGGGAAACACCCTGATGGAGAAACAAGTGGAGCTGAAAGTCAGAGGTCAGTGCTGTAGATACAGGTCAAAGGTCAGACTCATGATGGTGGTTCAGTCTCAGTGGCTCCATCCAATAATGTTACAGTGTTAGCATGTCTGATGTTTGTGGCTGTTTTGGTTTTTATTTGATTTCCAGCCAAATGTAAAAGCTTCAGCAGATGAACTGTAGGAGCAAAGTTCATGTGTGAGACTTCATCTGAAAGGTAACATCTTCTAGTTTCTGAACATGTGTTTGATTAGCATGTGGCTAAAACACAGGCTAAGCTAAGTCAGTTCAAATCTCAGTAAAAACCTTCTTTGGTCCTCATCTATAATCAGTCATATCTGAGTCACAATAACTAGAAGATGATTTCTAGCAGAACTGTGAAAATCTCCACATCCTTTCTCCATGTTATCATCCAAAGCTGTGTGAAGTTTCAGAGCTCTGCAGCTAACAGAGACTTTCAGTTTGCTGCTCTCTTCCTCTGACAGCTCCATTCTTAGGGAGCGTTAGTTCTCTGTTTCACTTTATTCCACTTATTCAGTCTGATGTTCTCTGATCTGTTTCTCTTGTTTAGTGTCTTAAATGCTGCCAGTGCCTCTCTTTGCTTTAACCAACCTTTCTCTTTATTTCTGAGCTTTTTAAGGACTTTAACTGATGCATCAACCTTTGAAAATGGAAAGAAATCAGTCAGATTCATGGCTGCATCAAAGTGTCACATGTAGTTCTCCCACATCAGCTGGATTATATCTATAGCAGCAAACAGCAGCTGATCCACAAATCTGTGTCTGTGTTAATAAAGTTGGATCAGTTCAAATAGTTTGTTGCTCTGCACTTGAAAGCAGCATGTAGTTTACTAGCTAAGCCCACTGAGCATCAGTGTTTCAGTGAGACTCAGTGAATTAAAATGGAGATGCTAATCAGGGTTAAGATAAGATAAGATAAGATAAGATAAGATAACTCTTTATTGTCATTGCACAGTCATACATAGTACAATAGTACAATGAAATTGGAAAACTGTCCTACGTCGGCACTACATGTAACACAACACGACACGATATGACACATCACAACGCAACACAAACAACTACAACAACACAGTATAATAACTTAGTAATAAAAAAGAAGAATAAGTGTATTTGTATTGCTCTTATTATTGCACATTAATTATTATTGCACCTTGTTATGAATATAAATATTATTATTATTATTATTATTACTGTTTTTACCGTTGTTAACGGTAAGTCCAGGCAGGTAGCCAATCAGGTCAGCTGTTAGCATTGACTAGGGCTATTGCCCTGTTGTAAAAGCTGTTCTTGAGTCTATTTGTTCGGGACCTCAGCAGCCTGAACCTCCTGCCAGACGGCAGCAGCTTAAACACCCGGTGTCCTGGGTGTGTACAATCCCGTAGGATGCTGCGTGCCCTCTTGAGACAGCGAGTGCTGTACAGGTCCTTCAGGGAGGGAAGAGGATGTCCAATGATTTTTTGGGCCATATTGATGACACTCTGGAGTGCCTTTCTCTGTGCTGTGGTGCAGCTGGAAAACCAAACACCAATGCAATATGTCAGCACACTTTCAATGGAGCAGCGGTAGAAGACCGTCAGCAGCTCCTTCTTCAGGTCCATTTTTCTGAGGATTCTCAGAAAGTGGAGACGCTTTTGGGCCTTCTTTAAATCGCAGAGGTGTTAGAGCTCCATTGGAGGTCTGTGTCTATGTGCACACCCAGAAACTTGAAACTGGAGACCCTTTCCACACACTCCCCGTTGATGCTGACAGGCTGCAGCTCAGACTTCCTCCTTCTGAAGTCAACTACCAGTTCTTTTGTCTTGGTGGTATTGAGGTCCAGGTTGTTATCTACACACCAATCTGACAGCCTCTGAACTTCAGCTCTGTACACCGTCTCATCTCCCCCTGAGATGAGCCCCACCACGGTGGTATCATCTGCAAACTTGATGACTGCGTTGTCTGGGTGGGTACTGACACAGTCATGTGTGTACAGAGTGTACAGTGGGGGACTCAGTACACAGCCTTGTGGGGAGCCGGTGTTAAGGCTGAGGGCTGAGGAAAGATGAGGCCCCACTCTGACTCTCTGTACACGGTCTGAGAGGCAGTCTCTGATCCAGCAGCAGGTGGTAGAAGGAAGTCCAATTTCCAGCAGTTTAACTATTAGTCTGTCCGGGAGTATCATATTGAAAGCAGAGCTAAAGTCAACAAAGAGCAGCCTGGCGTAACGGCCCTGCACTTCCAGGTGAGAGATGGTGGTGTGGAGCGTTGTACCAATGGCATCTTCAGTTGATCTGTTAGCTCTGTATGCGAACTGGAGCGGGTCGAGTGTGGGTGGCAAGCAGGACATGATGTGACGTCGGACCAGTTTCTCAAAGCACTTCATTATAACAGGTGTTAGAGCAACTGGTCGGTAGTCGTTGAGGCTGCTAATGTTAGTATGCTTTGGCAGTGGGACAATTGTGGCTGACTTTAGGCACGGCGGGATGCAGGACTGGGACAGTGAAGTGTTGAAGATCTTAGTAAAGACCCCAGCCAGCTGGTCTGCACACTCTTTAAGGACCCTTGCGGTTACCCCATCTGGTCCGGCGGCCTTCCTGGGGTTCACTGCCCTCAGTGTGCGCCTCACCTCATATTCCTGCACTTTGAGGCTTGGGCTGCTGCTGCTGTCTGATGTTTTTGCTGCTGCTGCCTCTGGTCCCTTCGCCTCAAAGCGTGCAAAGAAGTGGTTCAGCTCCTCCGCAAGCGCCGCAAGCACATGAGCAATGTTATAGCTCTATAAGTTACTAAGTTTGTTCATGTGGAGAATCTAACAGATCTAAGCAGATGTAGCTCCCAGTGAAGCAGCAGCATTCACCCTGTTAGAGTCAACACAATGACCAGGAACTGAATAAGCAGTTATACATGTAAATACATCTGTTTCATTATCATCTGGAGACCCAAAAAGTCGAATGTACAGAGCTAAAATCATGTGTTTGATTTTTGGCTTTTACAAACAAGCCATTACTACCACACTTACTGGCCACTTCATTAGGTCCACCTTGTTAGTAATGGGCTGGAGCCCTTTTTCCTTCAGAGCTGCTTCATTCTTTGTAGTATAGTTTTAACAAGGAGACATTTTCACCATGTTAACATGATAGTGTTACACAGTTACTGCACACGTGTCATCTCCACATCCATGATGCAAATATCCACTTCCACCACAGCCAAAGCTGCTCTATTGGATCCAGACTTGATGAATTTGAATCCAGTGAAGTGATTTTCATGTTTGAAGAACTGCTTTGAGATGATGTCAGATTTGCTTCTCCTGCTAGAAACATCCACACCAACCAGGTATTTCCACACAGAGAGCTGCTGCTCACTGGACAGCTTCTCTTCTTTGGACCATTGTCAGTAAACCCTGGAGGAGGCTGTGGTCAAATCCCAGCACATCAGAACAACCGAGCCCTGTTCACAGTCATTTAAATGAGCTTTCTTACAAGGATCCATGTGCAAGTGACAGGAAACTGCAACAGTTTTACAAGCTGTGTTACAAAATGAATGTCACAGAGCAAACTTAGATATAACACTATAAGTCTTTGCTCTTTGTTTCCTTAGTGCAGCTTTAATGATCTCTGGTTACTGTGGGCCCATTAAAAAGTGTGGACGTGTCATTTCCACAGAATATTTTACAGACAGTAAGATAGAAGCATAACTTCATAAATATAGTGTTTTAAATGCACATGCTGCAGCTCACAGTGATGCTGCTGTGTGACAGGGTTGTGTTGTTCACACTGTCATACTTGGTTGTCTTGGCGACAGACTTTCTGGTATCTTTTCATAATAACTTGTACCTGTGGGTCACATGATCAGGGCTCGTCACTAAAAGAAGAAAGAAACATTCAATTCAATCTGTTTACTCAGTTTGATTCTTTTAGTACTTTAGTTTCTTTCACTAATCTGATGCTGCGACTACAGACAGAATCATTTTGTCCTCTTTAATGGTTTTGTAGATTCCCAGTAGCTCGACAGAAAGGCTGCTTTTAGTGCTCCACATAATATGAAGCCAGTAAGCAGTTGTGTGGATAGTATATGGTTCAGACTGGGACTGTGATTAGATAGGACGGCAGAGTGCTTCATTAAAATGACATCATCTGAGTGGGAAATACTAAAGTGACTCAGATTTGTAACAGGAAGTGTGGACTGTGATGTCATCAGACAGACAGAAACAGTCATTCAGTAATAAAGTGATTTAATATTCAACAACAGAAAAATAACATCAAACATGTTTGTTTCATTCAATGTTACAGCTTCAGCTCATTAAGGCTAAAGTTCACTTTTTAAACTGTCCATGTAAACTTAATAATACCAAACTGAAAGTAATATTTAGAATAAACACATGTTTGTATATAAAGTGAACCCAGCAGGAGAAGCTGAACACATCCACAGCTGTGAGGGACACTGGTGCTGTGACTGATTAAATACATCAAACACATCTGTGACTCAATCTGTCAATATTATTTGTCATATTAGAAACAGCTTAAAAACAGTGCTGTGTTAAAGCTGTGCTGTGATGTCTGATTGTATTAAGGTCCAATCATGTACTTGTGTATTTGTAACTAAGCAACGACGTGGGCGGAGCTTCAGCTCTGAACGATCAGGAAACATTTTAGAGCATCAGCTGATAAAAACACTGTGAGACAGGAAGGATTTGAAGTCTTCTATGCTCTTTATTCTTGCTTGTGCAGAGTTTGTGGCTGCAAAGCGACCGTCAACAACAACTGCTTCCTCTGCTGACAGGAAATGACATCATCCCACCTGAGGCTTTGATTACAACAATAAAAGAACTAAACTGCTGAGTAGAGAAAAGATGGGTTTACTAAAACAGAGTATCAGATGTCAGGTCAGTTAATGTCTTCATTTAATCCAGTAACAAACCAAAGGTTCCAGATTTGAGCTTTTTGAAGTCCTGTTATTAAGTCTGTTCATCATTTTCATTTCATTTGATAACTTCTACCAATAACAACCAATTATTTTCAAGCTGAGAGATTTAGTGTGAAAAACAGAAGCAGGAAATGATGCTGTGCAGTATATTTGTGGAAAACAATGATGAGGCTAAAATCAAAATCACACACAGGTAAAAATAAACACAACATTTGTGTGTAAATATACGAGGTGGAACATTTATTTGATGCTTTAGCTGCTACTTGTGATACTAAATGTTTGCAGTTGTGCTTCATGGTTACTGAACGTAACACAAACACTGCTGATTGTTGGCTTGTGTGTTATTTGTGTTGTATTCAGGTGACTATAGAAGACTAATAACACAAATATTATGGATGAACACATTCCTGGGCTGTTTCAGGTTTCCATACAAACACTTGATGTTTGGTAGTTGCAGGTTCAACATGGTGCATCGATATATCCAGCGTCCCTCTTCTGCACGTTTCCATCAGTCTCAGCCTTCCTCTCTATCTTTGTCCTGTAGACTCCTCAGCCTGAGCTGTCCCTGTCACCCACTCATTTCCATCCTTTCTATTCTGCTCACTTGTTCAAATCTTCTACTCGGCCACCTCCAGGTCGCCTCCTGTCTTTGTGTCATGTCTCCATCATCACAGCCTCACTAGGCTGTAAAGCTTCATATTGACTTTAGCTGCTGTCCTCCTGTCACAGATCACACCTGATACATGTGTGCACCCACTCCATCCTGCCTGTACTGTCACTTCACCTCTGTTGGACTTTGCTGCTTGTATGGAGACTTCATGTATTTAAACTGATCTACCATCACCACCTCGACTCCTTCATCTTCACTGTCGTATCTGCAGCTCTTCACACACATGTATTCTGTCTTTCCTTCCTCTTCTCTTCAGAGCATACCTCCACCTCTCCAGGCTCTCCTCCACCCACCTGCTTCCTGCTCTCACTACAGATCACAATGTCCTCAGCAAACAGAGCTGCTGAGACTCCTGCCTGAGCTCATCTGCCAGCCTGTCCATCAGCACTGCTAACAAGAAGGGCTTAGAGTGGATTTCTGATGTAATCCCAGCCCCAGCAGGAACCCATCTTTCCCTGCTACTGCAAACCTTCCCACTGTCTCTCTGTCCTCATACATGTACTGCACCAACCATTGTTTGCATGCACACAGAAACAGTGCAGCTCCTCCTGACCTTCTCTGTACATCTGAAGTGCTTGTTCTTGTCATGAAGCCATCCTGCTGCTCACACGTCACTCTTCCACCTTCTCAACACACTCTTTACATGTCAGTACATTTACACCTCTATCTGTCATCACACTAACCTGCTGTAAATCCTTTCAGCTGGAGCTTCTTTGTAGACACTTCCCTACATTGCAGCCTGATTACAATGCAGACAGTCGCTACAGTGTGGCTGGATTTCCTTTCTTAGCGTCCTTTGCTATAAAATACCAGGATGTTAGGCTGAGGCTGAGTCGCTCCATAATATGAGCCGCGGCCCGGAAAGTACAAAGATGGAATATTGTTTGTTGTTCTGGAAATTTCCCATGAAATAACCAGCACTTAAAATGACTGACGCTGTACTTAAATGTACTTACAGTGTAATTATTTTATTCTTTCTGTACAAACCTACTTGTTACACAAACTTACAGGTAACTACAGGCTACTTGTGCCTTATTTGCAGGTCGTGTTATAAAGTGTTACTGAAACAGCTGCTGACCAAAGTGATGCACATTTAAATGAGTCAAAGTCCTGAAATAATTCAACAGATTAAAACCAAAACATAAAATGAGAACCATGAGTGAAACAAACAGGATGGTGGTGCTGATCATTGTTGCCTCACAGCAACAAGTTCTGAGGTCATTTCCACCACCTGAGTGGGCCTTTCCCCCGACACTCCTCTCTGTGTGCTGTGAGTGTCTCTCTGTGTTAGCTGGGATAAGGAGAAGAGGAAGAGGATGGAGGCTGTTGAAGGTCTCTAATGTTGCGTTTGTTCCACAGTTTAGGAGCAGCTGCAAAGCCCTGATCTCCTCTGTGTTTGAACCTGATCTGGAGACAGTGAGAACCAATAACTGAGGGCAAAATAAGGACACTGAAACTAAAAGCATCTACAGGGACGACTTTATGTTAAAAACACCAAACCATGAAGCACTGGTGCAGCTGACTCACACAGACTCTCCTCCACACTGTCCTCAGTTATAAAGTGCTTTACAAACCCAAACATTATGACTAACAGCTGGATTTTCTGTTTCAGTGCAGCCAACTAACAATGAGCCAACAAGGCCTCACGTAACATCAGTCAGTGAGAGTTTCACTGTTTCAGCAGCTCTGTTCACTCACACTTATTAATATTAATGCTCATTACAAATGTTACAGCAGCTGATCCACAAATCTTTGTCTGTGTTAATAAGTTGGATCAGTTCAAATAGTTTGTTGCTCTGCACTTGAAAGCAGCAGTTTTTCTAATGCACCACCTTCATGTTTCCTTCATATTTGAATCCCCTGTAGATACTGACAGGTAACCATGTCACACAGAGCTCAAGCTTTGAATCCAGCTGTGATTGTTGATTTTCTATTGAATGGACTTTTTCAAATCCAGCTGTGGGCCTGTGTTTGTGAGCTCATTAACAGCTGTTTATTTAGAGATACGTGGTCCTCACAGGACAGCCACTACAAACATATGATTTTATAGAATATGATGCATTACTGCAGATTCAACACAATAGAAAGGATTTGAAATGAGCTCAGCCTTAAACATGTGCAGCAGTAATATTGATCCATAGACACTGATGGGAAATTTTTCTGCACAATAAGTACTTGACTTTTCAGACTTTATGTCCAATTTGCCAGTACTGCAGTTTTGTGTGTAGTGAGGTGTTTTCATGGTGTTTTATTGGTGCTTTTACTAAAGGAAGGCTTCTATCAAATTCTTCCAAATGTTGTCAACTGAGCTGTGTGATGAAGTGAGTGTGACAGAAACATCAGACTGTGTTTCTCTGCTTCATCAAGTCAAATCTGGTCCTCAGAGACTGAATAAAGTCCTGTCCACTAACAGCAGCTCCAACAGTCTGTTCACTGCTTTCTTCCTGTCAGTCTTCATCTTTCTGCTGCGTCTCCTCTTCACACTGACACTTCTATCTAACAGTGAGCTCCAGTGAAGCAGCAGCATTCAGCCTGTTAGAGTCAACACAAATGTCTCCATCCAAGCTCATGTTGTGCTTTGTTGTCCTCTCAGTCCCCCAGGTGGAGGTGGATTCAGGGGTGGAGTCTGTCCAGCTGCCCTTCAACACCACACTTCACTGCTGAAGACGCTAAAGTGGAGTGGAAGGACAGAGGCAGCAGGAAGGTTCACGTGTATGAGAACGGCTCTGACCAGCCTGAAGAACAGGACCAGTTTTTCAGAGACCGAACGAAGATGAATGAAGACCTGCTGAAAACTGGAGACCTCAGTCTGACCTGAAATACCCCCAGATGGAGACAACAGGACTACACCTGCACCGTCTACAGCAGGGAGGGAAACATCCTGCTGAAGAGAAAGGTGGAGCTGAAAGTCAGAGGTCAGTGCTGTAGGTACAGGTCAAAGTCAGAGGTCATGTAGGAGTTTATTCTCTAAAGCTTTTAGTTTGAATCTATTTTCAGTTATTCAAATAAATAAATTCTTTGATGTTTTGATCTAAAAGCCAAAATGTCAGGCGGAGCAACTGTGTGTTTAAATGAACAGACTAAGAAGACCATTAAAAATGATCCTACTTCAAAATAAAAGCCTCTGGCATGATTTGAGGTTGGGTTAAAATCAATAGTTTTGTTAGTTTAGTCCAAATCAATGTAAATGTATAAATATCAATAGTTTTAAAGCTGCTGAGATCATTCAACACTTTGATCCAGTCATTTGGATGTTGTCACATGTCAGGGTGGAGCAGCCCTAAATATGAGGCTTTTATTGTGAAAATGCTGAGTGTGATGATCAGAGGAGCCCATGGGTGTTTGTGGCTGGATGCAAAGGTTTGTAGCTCTCCTTGTAAAGAGAAACAGCTTGAGCTACAGAGGAGCGTCTGAGAAGAAGACAGGGGAAAGAGGAAGAGCTGAGGCCGCTGGAGAAAAGACAGAAAAGAAAATCAGCTTTATTTGTTGGAGCGTTTGTTATCACACTGAATATTCCACTTTAGAGACATGAAAAAAGTGAAGTGTGATTGATGTTTGTCTCAATGATTTGGGCCTGGAATCATTTCTTCTCTCCACTTTAAGACATATTAATGTCAGCTCACATGTCCCACAGTGGACAGATTTCTATTCTAGATGATATTTGGAGGATTTTATGTGTTCTCTGCTGTCACAGCTCTTTGTGATATTGAGCGCAGCTGTATGTTTGTGTGGTTAAAGCCACCAGACTCCATGACAAAACTCTCATTTTAGCCGGAGACACGGGGCTGCTGTGGGACTTTGTGTTTGCAAAGATTCTATTGAGGATTTTTGCCTTTATTATATAGGTGCAGAGAGTAGACAGGAAGTGGGGAGAGAGTGAGGGACACACAGGCACCTGTAGTAAGCCCCGCCTTCAGTCCACCTGCTCAGCCAGGTGAGCTATAGCGCTGCTTTAACATGTTAGTGTGATTGAGAGTGAATGAAAGTGAGTGATGGAGGCAGCAGGAAACTAACAGGCTGTTTGTTCTGAGAGGTCACATGACTGTTTTTCTCAGCAGAGTCTGATGGATTTGATGAGACCATGAGAGCGGCTTCAGTTCCTCATCAGAAAGAGTCTGACAGAAGCTCCTCCCTCTATACCCCAGTAGACTTCTATTAGACTGCTCCAGATTCCTGAGAGTTCACACAGAAAACTTTACAAACAGCCAAAGAAAAACTATTGAAAAGGCTTCAAGATGACAAAGAGCTCTTTCACAGCACATATGAGCCATTAAGAAGTGCACATTTGTGTTTTCCATAGTCCATCATCCAATAATATCAAGGACAAACTGTGAGGTAAAAAGCCTTCAGCTCTTTGTGAATGAAGCAAAAAGACTTTGGTCCTGAGAGATGGTTCAAAACACAATTCAGACCTACCAAAGTATTATTGGTGCCAAACACATGAAGCCTTCAACTTTGTATTTGTCCAGTCAGTGTGGCAATAGAAGTCACTGTGAGGATTTCAATGTGCTATCAAAGAGCATCCAAACAATCAGGTGAGAATGAAGAGAATTAGTGTGGATGGACAGAAAATCCATATCCAGTGTGATTTAGGAGCCGTTCATATATAATGAGTGAAATGAAAGAAGAGCACAGACAGTAAGAACATGAGTGAGCAGACATTTTGGAGCTGCTGATCCACACAGGGCTGGATGGAAGGAGTGGGAGTCCATGATGGCTCAAAGTCTCTGATCCTAACTGTTCCTGAGCCTCTCCCCCTGCCTCCTCTTTGGATCTTCTCCTCCTCTTCTTCTTATCTGCCTCCTCCACCACTGCTCTCTCCTCCCTCATCTCCTCCTCAGCTGAACTGAAGTCAGGGCTGTAACATGAGGAAACGTGCAGAAATGACTGAGTCAGCATGTTGTTGAAGTGAGTTGAGTGATTGTGAGCAGATTAGATGTGCGAGCCTCCCTGTAGAGAAAAGCAAATCTTCTCCAGAGTTTCCCACCTCATGTTTTCCTGTGTCACAGCTGATTGTCAAATCCTGGCTGTCACTAAATGAGTGGTCCAAAGGTGGAAGGAGGAGCACAGTTAGATTGTTCACTCTAACCTGTGAAATCAATCAGCTGAATGAACACTGTGATCCTATGAGCTGCTATCAGGTGCTCCATTCAGGATTCTCATCTGGATGATTGAAGCAGATTATTGATGAAGTGCTTTCAAAATGGCTCTTTCCAGGGGAACTCCCTGAATGTAAATCTCATGGAAATGAAGAAGAAGTCCAAAGGCGTGGTTAGGCCAGACTTGTGGCTGTTTCAATGTAAAGCCCATGTTGCAGGCTGCTGCTCCTTACTGGCCCACAGTCTCCACTGATGGATGTGTCAGCTCACTTGTACTGTAGCCACGGGGAGAGCGATGGAGATGAAGCTGACAACCAGAGGTTAGTGCTATTTGTTGAAGTAGCGCGCACCGTGTGCCAGTAAGCACAAGTTTCCAGAGATTTGGACTCTGAAATGATCATGTTGGACTGAATGTAAGAACAGATCATAAGTCCTCTGTGTGCCCGTCTGTCTGAGCATCTTCATCAGTGTGCAGCTGATCTACAGCTAATGTGCTGATTGATGAGCAGCCTGTTCATGGTGATGATGAGAAAGATTTGATTCAAAGCACAAATGAGTGAAAAAGGAGCAGCAGCCATGATAGAGCGAGTCATCTGCTGACAGAAATAGTGGAGTGAAGGATTTGTGCAGCGTTTCTCTGTGAAAACAGCTGATTCAATCAATGAGAGGAGGATGAAGGAGAAGCAGCATGTTTCTGATAGAAGGATCACTGCTGTGCTACAAACTGCTGGGGTGTGAATGTTGTGTGTGTGACGGCTCAGCTGGAGGCAGGATTGGTCAGGAGAGCTGCTTTATTCCAGACTAACCTCTTGAATTGTGTGGAACAGCTGACCTGTACCATGGAAAACAGCAACATGATCAGCGTCAGATCCGACATCCACGGATTCATCCCGTTACAGGAACTGTGCCACACGTGGCTCTGTTTGTTCTGCATGTGATGTGCAGGGATTTCTTCAAGTCACTATAATAGTGTCAGATGGACACATGAAGCTAACACGGCACATCTTTGTGAGTCTGCAGCATGTTGACACACATGTCAGTGTTGTACAGATCTGAGAGCAGCACAAACAAACTCCATCAAAGTGATTTGTGCTGTTGCAGAGCTGTGTGACTGCATTTGTCTTCATATGGACACATTTCTACAAATGGGACTAAACATGTGACCCTCTGCACATCCATGGCTCAGGCTCAACAGTGCACCCATTGGCTGGATGCAGCTTGTATTGTGGCTCCTCCCCTTGACCTCCGTGTTAGCTTCAGTCAGTTTAGCTGTGTTTCCTCCAAATCCCAGAATTCCTGAGGAGCAGGAATATGTGGGGCTGGGCTCTAAACACTCAGGGTGAGGACTGAGTGAAGAGCTACAGGACAGAGCCAAAGTTTCAGCACTGCGCTCACAGCTTTGAGACGTCCAATCAGCAACTGGTCCTGATAACATCTCCCTCTCATTCCACATACATGAAAGACTGCTAGAAGCAGCTATCAGCCACATCAGGCTCACATCATGCTTGGTATTAAACATGCTGCAGTCTGCAGTAAACTCCCTGCCACAAAGCTTTGAGTGCTCTGAAAGGGAATCTCCTCCAAATCCACCTGTAACAAGGTCACCTGCAGAAATAACTGTGTCCACGGGCAGAGTCACTAACACTCTGCACCAGAGCTAAACCTGCTTTGGAGCTAAAAATGCTGTCAGGTTTCCTGCAGAGGTTCACAGTAATGTGGAGACTGAAAGCTGTGGACAGTTTCTGTGGCTGGATTATTTCATATGTGTTTGTAGGAGTTTCACTTTCAAAGTTTGGAGTAAAGTGTTGAAATAAATCAGGTCTGTGACGCACACTTTACTGCAGATTGTTCTCAATGAACACAAAAAGCAATCAAATGTGATTGATCCTGATGTGGTTGTGATTGTTGCTTCTAGCAGTGTTCATGTATTTGCACAGAGAGGGGGAGATGTTATCAGAGTGTGTAACTGATAGATCTGATGCTAAATCATGTCATGTACAGTCAGCTGATCCTCACAGTTCACTTTGTAATCATGCAGCTCTCCTCTGATCATCCTGAGTCCACTGAGTCTCAGTCTCAGGAC
>NW_020328970.1:197500-259897 GCF_001858045.2 Oreochromis niloticus | reverse complement strand
AGTTGTGTTTGGTCTTTGAACTTGTGCTCAGTTAACACAATGAATTCATGATGGAAATCTCTAATAAACTATCAAAACAGACACTATTTTCCCCCAACGCACTCTGTCTGTGGCTGGTACCCCATCCTCTGGTGAGTTGGTGGTTCTCAGTGCTTGGGTATGTACTGGCTAATGGCTGCTTGGTGGGGCCTGGCCCCCTGGCTCTGTCAGGCCCCTGCTTGGGTCTTGGATCTCTGGCCTGTGGCGTGCTCTGCTCTGGCGCAGCCAGCTGCTGGATCCTGCAGGCTCCTCACTGAGGCCCCTGTGACTTCAGCACCATGGCTGCGGTTTCTCTGTCTGGTTTTGGTGTGTGTGTGTGTGTGTGTGTGTGTGTGTTTGATTGTTTTTTGTTTGTTTATTTAGGCAGGTTTGGAGCAGATCCTCAGTGTTTTTCTCTCCCTCTCCTGTAATACCTGAAAATTGTACTTAAGTTCTTACTGCCCAACTCTGGAGAAGAGGAGGTTTTTGTTACTTGTATTATGTAAATTAATTAGCTGTTAGAATTGTCATCAGTTACTATGAATCTATGTAATAAATATACACTAATAATGTAACATTACAGTATTAACCTGAATGAGTTTTGCCTCCTGAGAGTTACAGTTGTGTATGATGTGATCAACAGGCACAAACTTAAGATTTACACACATGTTCATCCAAACTTAACATTAAATACACCTCCATGAGTCACCTGATACACACCTGTGTACGTGTAGTTTTGCTTTCAGTGAGTCACATTTAGTGTGTGCAGCCAAACATGATGGCAGACTGCCACAGATCACTTCTGAGGAAAGAGGAGGCGTTCAGCTTCCTCATAGTTTCACACCTGCATGAAGCAGCCTCACCCTGACAGCTTCAAATCACTGTGTCAGCTGATCACTTCCTGTCCTGTGATTGGCTGGGCTTCAGGCCTTCTCTCAGTCAAACTGGAAACAGGGATTGAGACAGTGTGAGGGTTTGTGGAGTGCCACAGTGCTGTAATGAATACTGTAGTGGAAGAAGTTCTTTCACACTCTTCATCCTGGAGCTGCTTTATGTCCATGATCTGCATGGAAACACATCTATGGAGAGGAAATCCAGCTGCTGAGGGTCACATCTGCATCATTGTAGCTACAGTGGATGTTTCAGTGTCAGGACTGAAGGCGGAGCTTTGTGCGTGTCAGGGTGAGGCCGCAGCAGCCGCCTCCAACCGGAGCGCTCGGCGTGAAACTAGGAGGAAAGCCGACGTCCTCCTCTTTCCTCAGAAGTGATCTGTGGCCGGCCGGACTTCATTCCACAGATGTGCTTTAACAAAGTGTGAAGCTGAACTCTGAGCTGTGACAGTGTGAGCAGTGTGAGAGTGTCAGTAGATGATCAGCAGGAAAGTGAGAGCTGCTGTGAGCTGATGTCCTGAAGGGCTTTTAAAGAGTCTCTGAGTTTGACAGGAACATGAAGATGTTTGTGGTGTTTGTGATCCTCCTGCACGGTAAGTACACCTTCCTCTCTCTGCTCTCATCATCATCTCTCTCTCTTTAATGTGTTGAAGTGCAGCAGGAGGAGATTTCCATCAAACACTGGATTCTGATTCAGATCAAACTAACAATCCAAAGCAGCAACTTTCAAATCACTGGATTCTTCTTGGTGGCTTTCAGATGAGCTCATGTTACAATCAGCTGCTGTGTGTGTGTTGTTGTGTAGCTGAAGCTCTGACTCACATTTCATATGTGACCAAAGGAAACTTGGTGCTGTGTGACACACTTTAGATTCTCTGCTGCTGCTTTGAACTCTTCAAACTAAAGAGCCAAACTGATGATTGACTGTGCAGCTCTGACATGGCACCAAATGTCCCTGTTATCAGCTGCTGGATGGACGTTATCAGAGCTTTTTAGTCCCACACGGATCACCAGGAGCTCCTCCTCTGTCTGCAAACAGGCTCAGCAGCTCTGATCATTCATTGGAGTCAGCACAGAGTGTGGAGACATCTAGTGGTCGTGGAGAGAAGTGCATGTAACGTGTGTGTGTGTTAATCAGCATGAGTAGTTAGGGGACGTGCCTCCCTGTGCCTGATGGGAGTCCTTGTAATTACCAGCATGCTGTGCTGTGTTTCATTTCTAACACTGGTTTTACTGAAGAGCTTTCTGAGCTTCTTTCATTGATTGTGACCAACATACATGTTTGCTGTGGATCCACATCTGCTCTTACTGCTAATGTCATGAAGCTGTTTGAGTGGTGAGCAGTCAAAGAAGCAGGTCCTAACAGGGACATAGCAGGATATTCCTGCCTCTAAATGAGCTGTAACTGCACATATGAGCACAGCTGGTCTGCATGTAGTGAACACAAAGAGTCTGTGTGAGCTGAATTTACACCAGTCTGTTTGTGTTCCTGTTATTTTGGCACTTTGACAAACTCAAATGTATTTAATCTTAATTGAAAGTGCACTTATAAAAATGCTGTAAAATCACAGTCCTGCTGATTTTCCTTTGATGGACACCAAACATTTTTATCTGCAGGTGAAACTCTGCAGTGACCTGAGCGTGTGCTGCTCTCTGGCATCTCTCTGAATCATGTTGACATGCTTGATGTTCTTGTCTGTGGTCACGAGGATCTTATCTTCCATCCCTGCTTCTGTTTCCTGCTCACAAACCTGCATCCATCTCAGCATCTAAACTCAGAGTCAGCAGCAGCTTCTTAGCTGTCTCTGCCCTCTGAGTGTGTGGTCCTTCAGACCCAGCAACACACTCAGACACAAACTGGTTCACCCGAAAGACAAAACTCCAAAACACAGACTGAACAACGTGGTGTATGCTGTACAGTGCAGCGAGGAATGCCCGGACCTCTACATTGGAGAGACCAAACAGCCACTTCACAAGCGCATGGCACAACATAGAAGAGCCACCTCCACGGACAAGACTCAGCAGTTCATCTGCATCTATAGGTCAAAGGTCACTCTTTCGAGGATGCCAATGTTCACATTTTGGACAGAGAGGACAGATGGTTTGAAAGAGGAGTGAAAGAAGCCATTTATGTCCACTGTGAGCGACCATCTTTGAACAGAGGCGGTGGTTTACGACACCAACTGTCTGCCATCTATAATCCAGTTTTGAGTTCCTCCCCAGACGCCTTAACACCCACTCACATCCTGGGCCATCTGACCTCAGGAAATCACATGATAGGGGGGCCAGGTTTCACAATGAGCTCACCCGAAACTCTGGCTGATTAGGTCCCACACCCGCTTTCACACCTTGGCGCATGTGATTAGAGGATCACCAGGGGGTCCTTTGTCCCTCCTTGGGGGATACTCCCACTGGGTTTAAATCTGGACTCTCGGCCATTTGACCTTAGAACTGAAGAAGCTTCTCGGATGAGAGGTGAAACGTCTTCAAGCAACTCAAAGAAGTCCAGACGCTTTTCTTTGCAAACTCCTTTGACTTTGAAAAGTCTCCTGCTTCTTCACATGAGCAGCTGAAATATTTCTAGAAATCTCTCTGGTTTGTTCCCCACAGCACAGAAACAGCTCTGATCTCTACTGATTCTTCTGGATCTCAGTTCTGGACCTGATGTGGTCCATCATGAAATCTTACGTGGTTTCTCTCACTTATCAGTCAGATTGTTTTCTGTATTAATAGGTGGATTCTCCCCATCCTCAGCCTCCTCTCATGTGGAGTTCATCAGGGCTCAGTTCTTAGCTCCATTTTATTCTCCGTCTCCTTCCATCAGCTCAGATGTAAATACTGTTATTTCCACTGTCATGTGGATGATACACAGCTGTATGTTGCACTGATGGCAGTAACACAGATGTAATCTGAATCTGATGTTAAATAGATCAGATTCACAAACTTCCTTCACCTCACTGATTTCACATGTGAGCTCTTTAAGTTGCCTCAAATCTTTAATTTGGACAAAAATCTTGAAAATCTGTCCTCCAATATCAGGACTTCCACTCAGAGACTGGGGATGACCTTTGACCCTGAGCTCTGTTTGGACACACAGATCTCAAAGGTCCTACAGTCGTACTTTCTCCAGTGAAAGGGCACATGAAACCTGACACACAGATAAAGACTAATTTACAGCACTGAGCCCTGCTCATAGATGTAACTCTGTCTGTGAAGCTGGATTTAAGAAATAAGTGCTTAAAGTGAAGTTTTATAAACATGTTTAGCGCCATTTTGTGTCTGTGCGGGACGTGACGTCATGTGGTTGGTTGGTTGGGCTAATAGACTTACATTAGTTTATGTTAGCTAACTAGTGACTGGATCGATAAGTCAGAGGAAAATAAGGAAAAACTGAAAGAGACGAGTCCTCATCAGTCCATCCTCACAGCACAGGCAGCCTGTTAGATACAGACCTGACTTTAACCTTGTATTCATCACTTTTAAAGACTCACATCAGCTCGTTCCTCCACTTCCTCTGGACTTCCTGCCTCTTCCTGTTTTATCTGTGAGTTGTTAAAATGTTGAATGTTTCTGTCGTTCTGTCTCCTGGTTTCTGTAAATGTGTCTAAACTGATCTTTACCTCAAAGTGACTCATGGAGTCTCTGTCTGTGTGTCCTCAGTTTCCCAGCATGCCTCAGCTGTGGAGTCGTATGAGGGGGAGTCATTCGTCCTGCCCTGTCAGTTTCCCACTTTTAGATTTCGAGACCCCTCAGTGTTGTGGAGTCGCTCCGACCTCAGTCCTCCAACCGTCCACCAGCGTCAGCGTCAAGGAGACGAACTGAAGATCAAAACCAGCGTTACAGCGGCCGAACATCCATGAAGACTGACGCTCTGGATACTGGAGACCTCAGCCTGAACCTGACCAACCTCCAACTGTCTGACAGCGCCACCTACACCTGCTCCATCAGAGACTTTGGAGATGAACTGAGTCGGAGTGATGTACAGCTGCAGGTCAAAGGTCAGCAACAAACACCTGTTATAGACATCACTGAGATAAATCTTTATTATTTTAACACTGTCAGAATAACCATCTTGGCTCTTTGATTGAAGTAAAGTTAAGTTAAATTAATTCATTCAGTCAGAGGTCAAAGGTCATGTTGTTCTTTGTGTTCCTCCACAGAACGGTTTCCATCCTGGGCCAAAGCTCTCCTGGTTCTCCTGGTTCTTCTTGTGGTTTCTGGGGTCTTTTATTTCATTTCCGGCACTATTTCATGTCAGGTGAGTGTCTCCTACTACACCCATAATGCCGATGGTTAGCAGGTGTCCTCTGGTGGCTCCTTGACTGCGGCTCACACAAACTTGTTCCAGAAGCTGAAAGAGTTGAGAGTTACAAACAGCTGATACAGAGAGCTGAAGAGAAACTTCCAGGTTTGTTCCAGAAGTCAGAAAACCTCCTTCAGACTCAGTCATTGATCAGTGAAACAGCTCCACAACATGACTTTACTAAACAGTGTGTGTGCTTCACTGCATTGATCTGACACAGAGGCTGCATGTGGACAAGCTGGTCTTTCATTATCTGCAATTTATCCAGACCAACAGAAGTTACAACAAATACAACACATGACAAGTAAAGAAACAATACAAACATGTGAAGTAACAGATTATTACAAGAGCATCACACTGACTAAAAGAGCTGCTCTCTCACTTCTTAAAAAAGGACTTAAAGCAGCCCAAACAGGGATTTATAGATAAAAACCAAACAAACAGGAAAATCTACAGATATACAGAGATGGACATTTAGCAGCAGCGCACACAGAACAGTGATGTACACAAATTCCACAGCCAACAATAAAACATAAAGCACAATGATGGACAGTATCCAACCTGTTTAGCTACAGGATGGGTGCAGATCACTGAAATCCAGTAAACATAAACAGTTACAGAGATGAAGTTTTTCCTCACTTGGAGAAGAAAGAAGATTATGCCCAAAATTTACATTTTTAATTTCATCTTGGACACGATCCTTTCAATGTGAGCTTTAAATGACAAACTCTGATCTATAATGATACTTAGATACTTATAAGATGTGACCGCTTCAGTTTCAGCCCTTTGAATGGTTTTGTTCTCAGGAGACGTAGATAACAACTCTTTGCTGTTTGAGAATAACATGAACTTGGATTTCTCTGCATTTAACACCAACTTAAGTTAAATGAGACTGAAAAACATCAAAGACTTCAGAAATTCACAGGTTTGTTTTACTGAAGGAGACGAACAAGCTGTCATCTGCATAAAGATGGAGTTTATGTATTTATAGAGAAAAGAACAGAGGTCCTAACATGAAACAACGTGGACACACTGAGTTCTAACTGATGAGTTAAAAACAAACTCACAGCCTTTACAGAGAGACCAACATTGTTTAGTCTGTTTACTAAAATGACAACTGTGTGAAAAACCTTCATAAGCCAAAACAAAGAGCAGCTCATCAATGATGTCGTTCAGCACTTTAACAGCAGCAGTTATTGGGCTGTTTCTGAATCCTGACTGATGCTGAGAAAGAGTTTCATTTTTGTACAGAACATGTTTTAGTTGTTCTAATAAGATTTTTGTAAACTTTTACTAAACGCACACAATTTAGATTTAGGCCTGTAGTTATGAACATCTGAAGGATCGTCTCTTTTCAAAGGGAGAACATGGACAAGTTTCCATATTTCAGAGATCTCACTGTTCAAAGGCTGAAATTAAAAATATAAGTTAGCAGTTCTGCTGTAACATCTTATTAAGAAAATAAGGATCAAGTTGATCTGGTCCTGCAGATTTATTTGGATCCAACAGATTTAAGGTCCTGTGGACCTCCAGGACACTCAGAGGAGAAAAGCTGAAGGCCTGAAGCACAGACTGAGTTTGAGTGGTTACAGAGAGCCTCCTGTTCAATAAGCTGTTTGAAATCTGATGTAAACATTCAAATAAAGACCACGAAGAAACAAAATGTTCATTAAAGCAGTTTAAATGTCACATTTTTCAGCAAAGTACATCAGTCTTTTCAAACAAAAGCAGCCATCTTGGTGGATATATCCTCATAGTAAGATTTCATTATTATCCTAATTTGTTTTGGATCATTCAGATGTTTAGTGGTTTTTGAGTGGTAGAAAAAAAGGGTCTAAAAATCAAACAGTCTGCCTCAGATTTAGTTTCTCTGGTCTGAGCCCAGACAGCATCTCTTTGTTTAAGGAGGCTGGACAGCTGAGGAGAAACCCCAGCATTGTTTCTATGGTTTACTCTAAATTTAATGATGGACACATGTTTATTATCAAAACATCATTAAAGTATTTCCATCCTCATCAGTAAAGAGGTGGATTCTGTTCCAGCTGTCTGACTGCAGCGATTACACAGTGGACACTGATATCATTTGAAAAAACACCGCGTGTTAATAAAACTGTATCAATAGGATTTGTTTTTATATCCAGGATCCATGGGACGAATTTAGAAGCAGGTCATCCAGGTTTTTATGTCTTTAAGTCCTGTAACTGATTTAATTGGTGTTAATGATAAAAATCAGATGTGCATCATCTGCATGGTAATGATACAAATCTATGAATAATTTTTGTGTCTGAAGGAAACATTTACACAACAAACTGGAATCTATCAGATATGATTCAAACCACTGCAGTAAATTTCCTTTAATAACTCTGGTGTTTTCTAGTGTTTGTAGTAAAATGTTGTGTCTACACTGAGGTCTAACAGGACAAGCACAGGAATAAGTCCTCTGTAACAGGTCATAAGGAGAACATTAGTAACCTTCACTACAGCTCATGTTGTGCTTTGTTGTCTTGTCAGTCCCCTGGGTGGGGGTGGATTCAGGGGTGGAGTCTGTCCAGCTGATCTGCAAAACCACAGTTTGTCTGCCTAAAGATGCTAAAGTGGAGTGGAAGGACAAAACAACAGGAAGGTCCACGTGTATGAGAACGGCTCTGACCAGCCTGAAAAACAACATGAGGATTACAGAGACCGAACGACCATGAAGAGGAAGGTCCTGGAACCTGGAGACCTCAGTCTGACCCTGAAACACCCCACAGATGGAGACAACTCCACCTACACCTGCACCGTCTACAGCAGGGAGGGAAACACCCTGATGGAGAAACAAGTGGAGCTGAAAGTCAGAGGTCAGTGCTGTAGATACAGGTCAAAGGTCAGACTCATGATGGTGGTTCAGTCTCAGTGGCTCCATCCAATAATGTTACAGTGTTAGCATGTCTGATGTTTGTGGCTGTTTTGGTTTTTATTTGATTTCCAGCCAAATGTAAAAGCTTCAGCAGATGAACTGTAGGAGCAAAGTTCATGTGTGAGACTTCATCTGAAAGGTAACATCTTCTAGTTTCTGAACATGTGTTTGATTAGCATGTGGCTAAAACACAGGCTAAGCTAAGTCAGTTCAAATCTCAGTAAAAACCTTCTTTGGTCCTCATCTATAATCAGTCATATCTGAGTCACAATAACTAGAAGATGATTTCTAGCAGAACTGTGAAAATCTCCACATCCTTTCTCCATGTTATCATCCAAAGCTGTGTGAAGTTTCAGAGCTCTGCAGCTAACAGAGACTTTCAGTTTGCTGCTCTCTTCCTCTGACAGCTCCATTCTTAGGGAGCGTTAGTTCTCTGTTTCACTTTTCACTTATCAGTCTGATGTTCTCTGATCTGTTTCTCTGTTTAGTGTCTTAAATGCTGCAGTGCCTCTCTTTGCTTTAACCAACCTTTCTCTTATTTCTGAGCTTTTTAAGGACTTTAACTGATGCATCAACCTTTGAAAATGGAAAGAAATCAGTCAGATTCATGGCTGCATCAAAGTGTCACATGTAGTTCTCCCACATCAGCTGGATTATATCTATAGCAGCAAACAGCAGCTGATCCACAAATCTGTGTCTGTGTTAATAAAGTGGATCAGTTCAAATAGTTTGTTGCTCTGCACTTGAAAGCAGCATGTAGTTTACTAGCTAAGCCCACTGAGCATCAGTGTTCAGTGAGACTCAGTGAATTAAAATGGAGATGCTAATCAGGGTTAAGATAAGATAAGATAAGATAAGATAAGATAACTCTTTATGTCATTGCACAGTCATACATAGTACAATAGTACAATGAAATTGGAAAACTGTCCTACGTCGGCACTACATGTAACACAACACGACACGATATGACACATCACAACGCAACACAAACAACTACAACAACACAGTATATAACTTAGTAATAAAAAGAAGAATAAGTGTATTTGTATTGCTCTTATTATTGCACATTAATTATTATTGCACCTTGTTATGAATAAAATATTATTATTATTATTATTACTGTTTTTACCGTTGTTAACGGTAAGTCCAGGCAGGTAGCCAATCAGGTCAGCTGTTAGCATTGACTAGGGCTATTGCCCCTGTTGTAAAAGCTGTTCTTGAGTCTATTTGTTCGGGACCTCAGCAGCCTGAACCTCCTGCCAGACGGCAGCAGCTTAAACACCCGGTGTCCTGGGTGTGTACAATCCCGTAGGATGCTGCGTGCCCTCTTGAGACAGCGAGTGCTGTACAGGTCCTTCAGGGAGGGAAGAGGATGTCCAATGATTTTTGGGCCATATGATGACACTCTGGAGTGCCTTCTCTGTGTGTGGTGCAGCTGGAAAACCAAACACCAATGCAATATGTCAGCACACTTCAATGGAGCAGCGGTAGAAGACCGTCAGCAGCTCCTTCTTCAGGTCCATTTTCTGAGGATTCTCAGAAAGTGGAGACGCTTTTGGGCCTTCTTTAAATCGCAGAGGTGTTAGAGCTCCATTGGAGGTCTGTGTCTATGTGCACACCCAGAAACTTGAAACTGGAGACCCTTTCCACACACTCCCGTTGATGCTGACAGGCTGCAGCTCAGACTTCCTCCTCTGAAGTCAACTACCAGTTCTTTTGTCTTGGTGGTATTGAGGTCCAGGTTGTTATCTACACACCAATCTGACAGCCTCTGAACTTCAGCTCTGTACACCGTCTCATCTCCCCTGAGATGAGCCCCACCACGGTGGTATCATCTGCAAACTTGATGACTGCGTTGTCTGGTGGGTACTGACACAGTCATGTGTGTACAGAGTGTACAGTGGGGACTCAGTACACAGCCTTGTGGGGAGCCGGTGTTAAGGCTGAGGGCTGAGGAAAGATGAGGCCCCACTCTGACTCTCTGTACACGGTCTGAGAGGCAGTCTCTGATCCAGCAGCAGGTGGTAGAAGGAAGTCCAATTTCCAGCAGTTTAACTATTAGTCTGTCCGGAGTATCATATTGAAGCAGAGCTAAAGTCAACAAAGAGCAGCCTGGCGTAACGGCCCTGCACTCCAGGTGAGAGATGGTGGTGTGGAGCGTTGTACCAATGGCATCTTCAGTTGATCTGTTAGCTCTGTATGCGAACTGGAGCGGGTCGAGTGTGGGTGGCAAGCAGGACATGATGTGACGTCGGACCAGTTTCTCAAAGCACTTCATTATAACAGGTGTTAGAGCAACTGGTCGGTAGTCGTTGAGGCTGCTAATGTTAGTATGCTTTGGCAGTGGGACAATTGTGGCTGACTTTAGGCACGGCGGGATGCAGGACTGGGACAGTGAAGTGTTGAAGATCTTAGTAAAGACCCCAGCCAGCTGGTCTGCACACTCTTTAAGGACCCTTGCGGTTACCCCATCTGGTCCGGCGGCCTTCCTGGGGTTCACTGCCCTCAGTGTGCGCCTCACCTCATATTCCTGCACTTTGAGGCTTGGGCTGCTGCTGCTGTCTGATGTTTTGCTGCTGCTGCCTCTGGTCCCTTCGCCTCAAAGCGTGCAAAGAAGTGGTTCAGCTCCTCCGCAAGCGCCGCAAGCACATGAGCAATGTTATAGCTCTATAAGTTACTAAGTTTGTTCATGTGGAGAATCTAACAGATCTAAGCAGATGTAGCTCCCAGTGAAGCAGCAGCATTCACCCTGTTAGAGTCAACACAATGACCAGGAACTGAATAAGCAGTTATACATGTAAATACATCTGTTTCATTATCATCTGGAGACCCAAAAAGTCGAATGTACAGAGCTAAAATCATGTGTTTGATTTTGGCTTTTACAAACAAGCCATTACTACCACACTTACTGGCCACTTCATTAGGTCCACCTTGTTAGTAATGGGCTGGAGCCCTTTTTCCTTCAGAGCTGCTTCATTCTTTGTAGTATAGTTTTAACAAGGAGACATTTTCACCATGTTAACATGATAGTGTTACACAGTTACTGCACACGTGTCATCTCCACATCCATGATGCAAATATCCACTTCCACCACAGCCAAAGCTGCTCTATTGGATCCAGACTTGATGAATTTGAATCCAGTGAAGTGATTTTCATGTTTGAAGAACTGCTTTGAGATGATGTCAGATTTGCTTCTCCTGCTAGAAACATCCACACCAACCAGGTATTTCCACACAGAGAGCTGCTGCTCACTGGACAGCTTCTCTTCTTTGGACCATTGTCAGTAAACCCTGGAGGAGGCTGTGGTCAAATCCCAGCACATCAGAACAACCGAGCCCTGTTCACAGTCATTTAATGAGCTTTCTTACAAGGATCCATGTGCAAGTGACAGGAAACTGCAACAGTTTTACAAGCTGTGTTACAAAATGAATGTCACAGAGCAAACTTAGATATAACACTATAAGTCTTTGCTCTTTGTTTCCTTAGTGCAGCTTTAATGATCTCTGGTTACTGTGGGCCCATTAAAAGTGTGGACGTGTCATTTCCACAGAATATTTTACAGACAGTAAGATAGAAGCATAACTTCATAAATATAGTGTTTTAAATGCACATGCTGCAGCTCACAGTGATGCTGCTGTGTGACAGGGTTGTGTTGTTCACACTGTCATACTTGGTTGTCTTGGCGACAGACTTTCTGGTATCTTTTCATAATAACTTGTACCTGTGGGTCACATGATCAGGGCTCGTCACTAAAAGAAGAAAGAAACATTCAATTCAATCTGTTTACTCAGTTTGATTCTTTTAGTACTTTAGTTTCTTTCACTAATCTGATGCTGCGACTACAGACAGAATCATTTGTCTCTTTAATGGTTTTGTAGATTCCCAGTAGCTCGACAGAAAGGCTGCTTTTAGTGCTCCACATAATATGAAGCCAGTAAGCAGTTGTGTGGATAGTATATGGTTCAGACTGGGACTGTGATTAGATAGGACGGCAGAGTGCTTTCATTAAAATGACATCATCTGAGTGGGAAATACTAAAGTGACTCAGATTTGTAACAGGAAGTGTGGACTGTGATGTCATCAGACAGACAGAAACAGTCATTCAGTAATAAAGTGATTTAATATTCAACAACAGAAAAATAACATCAAACATGTTTGTTTCATTCAATGTTACAGCTTCAGCTCATTAAGGCTAAAGTTCACTTTTTAAACTGTCCATGTAAACTTAATAATACCAAACTGAAAGTAATATTTAGAATAAACACATGTTTGTATATAAAGTGAACCCAGCAGGAGAAGCTGAACACATCCACAGCTGTGAGGGACACTGGTGCTGTGACTGATTAAATACATCAAACACATCTGTGACTCAATCTGTCAATATTATTTGTCATATTAGAAACAGCTTAAAAACAGTGCTGTGTTAAAGCTGTGCTGTGATGTCTGATTGTATTTAAGGTCCAATCATGTACTTGTGTATTTGTAACTAAGCAACGACGTGGGCGGAGCTTCAGCTCTGAACGATCAGGAAACATTTTAGAGCATCAGCTGATAAAAACACTGTGAGACAGGAAGGATTTGAAGTCTTCTATGCTCTTTATTCTTGCTTGTGCAGAGTTTGTGGGCTGCAAAGCGACCGTCAACAACAACTGCTTCCTCTGCTGACAGGAAATGACATCATCCCACCTGAGGCTTTGATTACAACAATAAAAGAACTAAACTGCTGAGTAGAGAAAAGATGGGTTTACTAAACAGAGTATCAGATGTCAGGTCAGTTAATGTCTTCATTTAATCCAGTAACAAACCAAAGGTTCCAGATTTGAGCTTTTTGAAGTCCTGTTATTAAGTCTGTTCATCATTTTCATTTCATTTGATAACTTCTACCAATAACAACCAATTATTTCAAGCTGAGAGATTTAGTGTGAAAAACAGAAGCAGGAAATGATGCTGTGCAGTATATTTGTGGAAAACAATGATGAGGCTAAAATCAAAATCACACACAGGTAAAAATAAACACAACATTTGTGTGTAAATATACGAGGTGGAACATTTATTTGATGCTTTAGCTGCTACTTGTGATACTAAATGTTTGCAGTTGTGCTTCATGGTTACTGAACGTAACACAAACACTGCTGATTGTTGGCTTGTGTGTTATTTGTGTTGTATTCAGGTGACTATAGAAAGACTAATAACACAAATATTATGGATGAACACATTTCCTGGGCTGTTTCAGGTTTTCCATACAAACACTTGATGTTTGGTAGTTGCAGGTTCAACATGGTGCATCGATATATCCAGCGTCCCTCTTCTGCACGTTTCCATCAGTCTCAGCCTTCCTCTCTATCTTTGTCCTGTAGACTCCTCAGCCTGAGCTGTCCCTGTCACCCACTCATTTCCATCCTTTCTATTCTGCTCACTTGTTCAAATCTTCTACTCGGCCACCTCCAGGTCGCCTCCTGTCTTTGTGTCATGTCTCCATCATCACAGCCTCACTAGGCTGTAAAGCTTCATATTGACTTTAGCTGCTGTCCTCCTGTCACAGATCACACCTGATACATGTGTGCACCCACTCCATCCTGCCTGTACTGTCACTTCACCTCTGTTGGACTTTGCTGCTTTGTATGGAGGACTTCATGTATTTAAACTGATCTACCATCACCACCTCGACTCCTTCATCTTCACTGTCGTATCTGCAGCTTCTTCACACACATGTATTCTGTCTTCCTTCCTCTTCTCTCAGAGCATACCTCCACCTCTCCAGGCTCTCCTCCACCCACCTGCTTCCTGCTCTCACTACAGATCACAATGTCCTCAGCAAACAGAGCTGCTGAGACTCCTGCCTGAGCTCATCTGCCAGCCTGTCCATCAGCACTGCTAACAAGAAGGGCTTAGAGTGGATTTCTGATGTAATCCCAGCCCCAGCAGGAACCCATCTTTCCCTGCTACTGCAAACCTTCCCACTGTCTCTCTGTCCTCATACATGTACTGCACCAACCATTGTTTGCATGCACACAGAAACAGTGCAGCTCCTCCTGACCTTCTCTGTACATCTGAAGTGCTTGTTCTTGTCATGAAGCCATCCTGCTGCTCACACGTCACTCTTCCACCTTCTCAACACACTCTTTACATGTCAGTACATTTACACCTCTATCTGTCATCACACTAACCTGCTGTAAATCCTTTCAGCTGGAGCTTCTTTGTAGACACTTCCCTACATTGCAGCCTGATTACAATGCAGACAGTCGGCTACAGTGTGGCTGGATTTCCTTTCTTAGCGTCCTTTGCTATAAAATACCAGGATGTTAGGCTGAGGCTGAGTCGCTCCATAATATGAGCCGCGGCCCGGAAAGTACAAAGATGGAATATTGTTTGTTGTTCTGGAAATTTCCCATGAAATAACCCAGCACTTAAAATGACTGACGCTGTACTTAAATGTACTTACAGTGTAATTATTTATTCTTTCTGTACAAACCTACTTGTTACACAAACTTACAGGTAACTACAGGCTACTTGTGCCTTATTTGCAGGTCGTGTTATAAAGTGTTACTGAAACAGCTGCTGACCAAAGTGATGCACATTTAAATGAGTCAAAGTCCTGAAATAATTCAACAGATTAAAACCAAAACATAAAATGAGAAACCATGAGTGAAACAAACAGTATGGTGGTGCTGATCATTGTTGCCTCACAGCAACAAGTTCCTGAGGTCATTTCCACCACCTGAGTGGGGCCTTTCCCCCGACACTCCTCTCTGTGTGCTGTGAGTGTCTCTCTGTGTTAGCTGGGATAAGGAGAAGAGGAAGAGGATGGAGGCTGTTGAAGTCTCTAATGTTGCGTTTTGTTCCACAGTTTAGGAGCAGCTGCAAAGCCCTGATCTCCTCTGTGTTTGAACCTGATCTGGAGACAGTGAGAACCAATAACTGAGGGCAAAATAAGGACACTGAAACTAAAAGCATCTACAGGGACGACTTTATGTTAAAAACACCAAACCATGAAGCACTGGTGCAGCTGACTCACACAGACTCTCCTCCACACTGTCCTCAGTTATAAAGTGCTTTACAAACCCAAACATTATGACTAACAGCTGGATTTTCCTGTTTCAGTGCAGCCAACTAACAATGAGCCAACAAGGCCTCACGTAACATCAGTCAGTGAGAGTTCACTGTTTCAGCAGCTCTGTTCACTCACACTTATTAATATTAATGCTCATTACAAATGTTACAGCAGCTGATCCACAAATCTTTGTCTGTGTTAATAAAGTTGGATCAGTTCAAATAGTTTGTTGCTCTGCACTTGAAAGCAGCAGTTTTTCTAATGCACCACCTTCATGTTTCCTTCATATTTGAATCCCCCTGTAGATACTGACAGGTAACCATGTCACACAGAGCTCAAGCTTTTGAATCCAGCTGTGATTGTTGATTTTCTATTGAATGGACTTTTTCAAATCCAGCTGTGGGCCTGTGTTTGTGAGCTCATTAACAGCTGTTTATTTAGAGATACGTGGTCCTCACAGGACAGCCACTACAAACATATGATTTTATAGAATATGATGCATTACTGCAGATTCAACACAATAGAAAGGATTTGAAATGAGCTCAGCCTTAAACATGTGCAGCAGTAATATTGATCCATAGACACTGATGGGAACATTTTTCTGCACAATAAGTACTTTGACTTTTCAGACTTTATGTCCAATTTGCCAGTACTGCAGTTTTGTGTGTAGTGAGGTGTTTTCATGGTGTTTTATTGGTGCTTTTACTAAAGGAAGGCTTCTATCAAATTCTTCCAAATGTTGTCAAACTGAGCTGTGTGATGAAGTGAGTGTGACAGAAACACTCAGACTGTGTTTCTCTGCTTCATCAAGTCAAATCTGGTCCTCAGAGACTGAATAAAGTCCTGTCCCACTAACAGCAGCTCCAACAGTCTGTTCACTGCTTTCTTCCTGTCAGTCTTCATCTTTCTGCTGCGTCTCCTCTTCACACTGACCACTTTCTATCTAACAGTGAGCTCCCAGTGAAGCAGCAGCATTCAGCCTGTTAGAGTCAACACAAATGTCTCCATCCAAGCTCATGTTGTGCTTTGTTGTCCTCTCAGTCCCCAGGTGGAGGTGGATTCAGGGGTGGAGTCTGTCCAGCTGCCCTTCAACACCACACTTCACCTGCCTGAAGACGCTAAAGTGGAGTGGAAGGACAGAGGCAGCAGGAAGGTTCACGTGTATGAGAACGGCTCTGACCAGCCTGAAGAACAGGACCAGTTTTTCAGAGACCGAACGAAGATGAATGAAGACCTGCTGAAAACTGGAGACCTCAGTCTGACCCTGAAATACCCCACAGATGGAGACAACAGGACCTACACCTGCACCGTCTACAGCAGGGAGGGAAACATCCTGCTGAAGAGAAAGGTGGAGCTGAAAGTCAGAGGTCAGTGCTGTAGGTACAGGTCAAAGGTCAGAGGTCATGTAGGAGTTTATTCTCTAAAAGCTTTTAGTTTGAATCTATTTTCAGTTCATTCAAATAAAATAAATTCTTTGATGTTTTGATCTAAAAGCCAAAAATGTCAGGCGGAGCAACTGTGTGTTTAAATGAACAGACTAAGAAGACCATTAAAAATGATCCTAACTTCAAAATAAAAGCCTCTGGCATGATTTGAGGTTGGGTTAAAATCAATAGTTTTGTTAGTTTAGTCCAAATCAATGTAAATGTATAAATATCAATAGTTTTAAAGCTGCTGAGATCATTCAAACACTTTGATCCAGTCATTTGGATGTTGTCACATGTCAGGGTGGAGCAGCCCTAAATATGAGGCTTTTATTGTGAAAATGCTGAGTGTGATGATCCAGAGGAGCCCATGGGGTGTTTGTGGCTGGATGCAAAGGTTTGTAGCTCTCCTTGTAAAGAGAAACAGCTTGAAGCTACAGAGGAGCGTCTGCAGAAGAAGACAGGGGAAAGAGGAAGAAGCTGAGGCCGCTGGAGAAAAGACAGGAAAAGAAAATCAGCTTTATTTGTTGGAGGCCGTTTGTTCATCACACTGAAATATTCCCACTTTAGAGACATGAAACAAAGTGAAGTGTGGATTGATGTTTGTCTCAATGATTTGGGCCCTGGAATCATTTCTTCATCTCCCACTTTAAGACATATTAATGTCAGCCTCACATGTCCCACAGTGGACAGATTTCTATTTCTAGATGATATTTGGAGGATTTTCATGTGTTTCTCTGCTGTCACAGCTCTTTGTGATATTTGAGCGCAGCTGTAATGTTTGTGTGGTTAAAGCCACCAGACTCCACTGACAAAAACTCTCATTTTAGCCGGAGAACACGGGGCTGCTGTGGGACTTTGTGTTTGCAAAGATTTCTATTGGAGGCATTTTTGCCTTTATTATATAGGTGCAGAGAGTAGACAGGAAAGTGGGGAGAGAGTGAGGGACACACAGGCACCTGTAGTAAGCCCCGCCTTCAGTCCACCTGCTCAGCCAGGTGAGCTATAGCGCTGCTTTAACATGTTAGTGTGATTGAGAGTGAATGAAAGTGAGTGATGGAGGCAGCAGGAAACTAACAGGCTGTTTGTTCTGAGAGGTCACATGACTGTTTTTCTCAGCAGAGTCTGATGGATTTGATGAGACCATGAGAGCGGCTTCAGTTCCTCATCAGAAAGAGTCTGACAGAAGCTCCTCCCTCTATACCCCAGTAGACTTCTATTAGACTGCTCCAGATTCCTGAGAGTTCACACAGAAAACTTTACAAACAGCCAAAGAAAAACTATTGAAAAGGCTTCAAGATGACAAAGAGCTCTTTCACAGCACATATGAGCCATTAAGAAGTGCACATTTGTGTTTTCCATAGTCCATCATCCAATAATATCAAAGGACAAACTGTGAGGTAAAAAGCCTTCAGCTCTTTGTGAATGAAGCAAAAAGACTTTGGTCCTGAGAGATGGTTCAAAACACAATTCAGACCTACCAAAGTATTATTGGTGCCAAACACATGAAGCCTTCAACTTTGTATTTGTCCAGTCAGTGTGGCAATAGAAGTCACTGTGAGGATTTTCAATGTGCTATCAAAGAGCATCCAAACAATCAGGTGAGAATGAAGAGAATTAGTGTGGATGGACAGAAAATCCATATCCAGTGTGATTTAGGAGCCGTTCATATATAATGAGTGAAATGAAAGAAGAGCACAGACAGTAAGAACATGAGTGAGCAGACATTTTGGAGCTGCTGATCCACACAGGGCTGGATGGAAGGAGTGGGAGTCCATGATGGCTCAAAGTCTCTGATCCTAACTGTTCCTGAGCCTCTCCCCCTGCCTCCTCTTTGGATCTTCTCCTCCTCTTCTTCCTTATCTGCCTCCTCCACCACTGCTCTCTCCTCCCTCATCTCCTCCTCAGCTGAACTGAAGTCAGGGCTGTAACATGAGGAAACGTGCAGAAATGACTGAGTCAGCATGTTGTTGAAGTGAGTTGAGTGATTGTGAGCAGATTAGATGTGCGAGCCTCCCCTGTAGAGAAAAGCAAATCTTCTCCAGAGTTTCCCACCTCATGTTTTCCTGTGTCACAGCTGATTGTCAAATCCTGGCTGTCACTAAATGAGTGGTCCAAAGGTGGAAGGAGGAGCACAGTTAGATTGTTCACCTCCTAACCTGTGAAATCAATCAGCTGAATGAAAAACACTGTGATCCTATGAGCTGCTATCAGGGCTGCTCCATTCTCAGGATTCTCATCTGGATGATTGAAGCAGATTATTGATGAAGTCAGCAAACAGCTTTCAAAATGGCTCTTTTTCCAGGGGAACTCCCTGAAATGTAAATCTGATGGAAATGAAGAAGAAGTCCAAAGGCGTGGTTAGGCCCAGACTTGTGGCTGTTTTCAATGTAAAGCCCATGTTGCAGGCAGCTGCTGCTCCTTACTGGCCCACAGTCTCCACTGATGGATGTGTCAGCTCACTTGTACTGTAGCCACGGGGAGAGCGATGGAGAGATGAAGCTGACAACCAGAGGTGTAGTGCTATTTGTTGAAGTAGCCCAGCGCACCGTGTGCCATGTAAGCACAAGTTTCCAGAGATGATTGGACTCTGAAATGATCCATGTTGGACTGAATGTAAGAACAGATCATAAAGTCCTCTGTGTGCCCGTCTGTCTGAGCATCTTCATCAGTGTGCAGCTGATCTACAGCTAATGTGCTGATTGATGAGCAGCCTGTTCATGGTGATGATGAGAAACAGATTTGATTCAAAGCACAAATGAGTGAAAAAGGAGCAGCAGCCATGATAGAGCGAGTCATCTGCTGACAGAAATAGTGGAGTGAAGGATTTGTGCAGCGTTTCTCTGTGAAAACAGCTGATTCAGATCAATGAGAGGAGGATGAAGGAGAAGCAGCATGTTTCTGATAGAAGGATCACTGCTGTGCTACAAACTGCTGGGACTGTGTGTGAATGTGTGTGTGTGACGGCTCAGCTGGAGGCAGGATTGGTCCAGAGGAGAGCTGCTTTATTCCAGACTAACTCTTCTAGAAAGCTGAAATCTGTGTGGAACAGCTGACCTGTACCATGTGGAAAAGAACAGCAACATGATTCAGCGTCAGATCCCGACACATCCACGGATTCATCCCGTTACAGGAACTGTGCCACACGTGGCCTCTGTTTGTTCTGCATGTGATGCTGCAGGGATTTCTTCAAGTCACTATAATATAGTGTCAGATGGACACATGAAGCTAACACGGCACATCTTTGTGAGTCTGCAGCATGTTGACACACATGTCAGTGTTGTACAGATCTGAGAGCAGCACAAACAAACTCCATCAAAGTGATTTGTGCTGTTGCAGAGCTGTGTGACTGCATTTGTCTTCATTATGGACACATTTCTACAAATGGGACTAAACATGTGACCCTCTGCACATCCATGGGCTCAGGCTCAACAGTGCACCCATTGGCTGGATGCAGCTTGTATTGTGGCTCCTCCCCCTTGAGCTCCGTGTCAGCTTCAGGTCAGTTTAGCTGTGTTTCCTCCAAATCCCAGAATTCCTGAGGAGCAGGAATATGTGGGGCTGGGCTCTAAACACTCAGGGTGAGGACTGAGTGAAGAGCTACAGGACAGAGCCAAAGTTTCAGCACTGCGCTCACAGCTTTGAGACGTCCAATCAGCAACTGGTCCTGATAACATCTCCCCTCTCATTCCACATACATGAAGACTGCTAGAAGCAGCTATCAGCCACATCAGGCTCACATCATGCTTGGTATTAAACATGCTGCAGTCTGCAGTAAACTCCCTGCCACAAAGCTTTGAGTGCTCTGAAAGGGAATCTCCTCCAAATCCACCTGTAACAAGGTCACCTGCAGAAATAACTGTGTCCACGGGCAGAGTCACTAACACTCTGCACCAGAGCTAAACCTGCTTTGGAGCTAAAAAGCTGCTGTCAGGGTTTCCTGCAGAGGTTCACAGTAAATGTGGAGACTGAAAGCTGTGGACAGTTTCTGTGGCTGGATTATTTCATATGTGTTTGTAGGAGTTTCACTTTCAAAGTTTGGAGTAAAGTGTTGAAATAAATCAGGTCTGTGACGCACACTTTACTGCAGATTGTTCTCAATGTAACACAAAAAGCAATCAAACTGTGATTGATCCTGATGTGGTTGTGATTGTTGCTTCTAGCAGTGTTCATGTATTTGCACAGAGAGGGGGAGATGTTATCAGAGTGTGTAACTGATCAGATCTGATGCTAAATCATGTTCATGTACAGTCAGCTGATCCTCACAGTTCACTTTGTAATCATGCAGCTCTCCTCTGATCAATCCTGAGCTCCACCTGAGTCTCAGTCCTCAGGACCTCACACAGTCCCAGCAGCTTCTATCAGCAGAGTTCTCCCTGATATCACAAACATATTGATCCTCCTTCAGCCTCCTCTCATTGATCTGAACTGTTTCCACAGAGAAACTCATCAGTGAAACCTGAGCTTACTGTGGATTATTCTGGTTGCTCCATCACTCTCTGCCTCACACTCCCTCATCTGCTGCTTTCCTCTGATTGGCTGCTCTGACAGAGTCTGCTCATGATTGGCTGCATGTTTGTATATATTCAGACTGTGAATGTCTTTGTGAATCCAGGGCAGCGAGCGAGCACCACGTTTAGTCCTGATCTTAAAAGGTGCAGTTGAATCTAAAGTGGATGTACAAAGGAGGTTCAGATCATTCAGAGTGTTTGTGTGTGTGAGGGAGGAGGAATACCAGTGGTGGTAGGAAACACTGATGAACATGTTTCTCCTGTTTCCTCATGAAAAGAGCGTCAGCGTACTGACACAGCTTCTTTTGCCTGATCACTTGGAAAAATGATCTCAAACAGAATCCATCAATGATCAGATAGAAACACATCAGCTCAAAGCCTGGAGTTCATACTGAAGCCCACAGTTATATGTAGGCCAACAACACGCTGTTTGAAACCAATGAATTTACTGTACTGAGGAACTCTGTGGCAAATGAGTCAGTAAGATCATCAACATGGATCTTAAAATCAGCAGCTCAGATCATGTGATCACACATAAGAACCATGGAGCAGGAAACATCTGAGAGTTCAGCTCCAACTCTGATGGAGTCTTAGGAGGGCGGAGATACCTGCACAGATAGGAGCTGTTTCACACTTTAACAAGCAGCACCTCCAAACTACACCCTTCATCCACCTTAATAGGGGAGCATTTGAAGCCAAAGCTCCACCCACCCAGCCACTTTCTCTGGGCTGACTGAAACAATCATATGTGGGGTCAGAGTTCACAGACTAGACAGTCCTCTCCAGATTTCATCATGTTTCTGTTCAAAACATCAAATCAAGCTGAGGGGAAGTTGTAAAATCCTTCAGAATAAAAGCCTGACTATTCAGAGCTCCAACATTAGAAGAGCAAAGTGAACCAAGGTGGATGGAGGCAGCAGAGAAACTGTAGGGTGGAGCTGAATGCTTCATCAGTGGGATGATGCAGCAGATTTTCTCCACCTTGCACAAACTGTCCTGTTAGTTATTATGACTGGAATATCCAAAATGTCTCCAGAGGCTCCGAGTCCAGCTGAACATGTATTAGTGTTTAGAGTGGAACTGAGATGATAGGGACTAGGACCTGGGGGACGTCAGTCAGTGACGGAGCGGTCAGCAGGTGTGGGCAGGTGTGGACAGGTACTTGATGGAGTGTTTCCTGCACGCTGGACTCCATATGATATGTTAGCAGAGAGGATCTGGCTCCTGATTGGTTGAAGTGGAGCCCATCTGCTGCAGAAAGATGCCTCCTGTCCCAGAAAACATTGAAGTTGTCTCTAAAGCCCAGGCTGTGGGAGTCACACACAGAGGAGAGCCAGGTGTGGAGGCCGAGCAGCCGCCCAAACGCCCCACGGCCACAGGTGGGAGTGGGGCCGCAGATACAAACACTACGGTGGGCTTGTTTCACAGCCTCACAAAGACACACAAAGTCCAGTTTGAGGAAGTGGGAGCGCTGTTTGGAATCCGGTTTGTGCCCATGTGGATAAGGATGGTGTCGGCCTCCGGACGGGATCGTATTCTGACAGGAAACTTGTCTAAAATGTCCCAGAGCGTCGGGCCGGGAAAAGACAGAGCGTACGCCTCCTTTATTGTGAAATTCCTCACCATGGTAACTGAACACATCAGCTGGTCTGCAGCAGGTTATGTTCAGAGTTTGAGGCTCAAATTGGCTCAAAGTGTCCCATTTTCACTGATTGTTTCCCGACGACATGCTTCAAGTGTGATATGGATCCTCTGCTGAAGGAATCTGCTTTCTATCCACAACCTGTTGATCCGTATCTGACTAACAGCAGCGCAGGAAGCCCTGCAGTTATAGAGAAACTGTCTGAGTCGCATTGTTGCTGCAATTTACCTGCAACTGCTGATGAAGAAAAAGTCTCAATGTGTTTGTGTTTGGTCCTAATCTGCTGCCAAGTCTGTTTGACGCTGCTGGATTTCCAGCTGATAGATGACAGATTAGAAATTGATCAGTCTATTGATCACACAATATTCCATCAATAGAATTGATTTGACTTTGATTTGTGTAACAAAGTGATTTCCACGTCTCCTTCATGATGTGACAGTGTCAGAGCTGAATGCACTTGTAGAGTATCATGTTTTTATGGCTCACATTTAAAGTGTTCCAGCTCTAATGTACAGCTGTCATATTAGAAATAGAAGCAGCTCTGATTTTAGTGCTCAAATAAATCTATGAAGTGATGAATTCACACATGAACAGTTTTCTGCAGCGTTCCTCTCGGCCTTATTTGCAGCTCCACTCTTGTTGTTGCTCTAATAATTATTTCTCTCCATGAGCTGTTTCTCTGCCTGAAGGAGGCGCCACTCCATCGCTTCATTTAGTGCAGAACAAGAGTCACATGATGCTGCTCTGTCAACACCAATCACACTTTGTACAGCTCATGTTGTGTTTGTTGTCCTCTCAGTCTGTCAGGTGGAGGTGGAGGAGGGGGCGGAGTCTGTCCAGCTGCCCTTCAAAACCACACAAAACCTGCCTCAAGATGCTGAAGTGAGGTGGGAACGCTACGACCCATACAGGAAGGTCCACGTGTATAAGAACGGCTCTGACCAGCCTGACAAACAGCACCAGGTTTACAGAGACCGAACGAAGATGAATGAAGACCTGCTGAAAACTGGAGACCTCAGTCTGACCCTGAAACACCCCACAGAGAGAGACAGTGGGAGATATGTGTGTGACGTCTGGAGGAACGGAAACATCATCAGATCTAAAACAGTGCAGCTCAAAGTCAAAGGTAGATTTTGTGTGTGTGTGTGTGTGTGTGTGTGTGTGTGTGTGTCTGACTGTCTTGTGTCTCCTCTGCAGGGAGAGTTCAGGTCCAGGATCAAACAGGGGACATCAGGAACAGAAGCAGCTCCATTGATCCGACTCCTCTGATGGCTGATCAATCAGTTTGATCTGTGTGTTCTTTGATTATTGATCAGTGATGTCAGAGTGGAGTCAGTGTGATGTTGTTGTTGTGTGTTTGAGACTTTTAGTGTCCATGAAGGTCTCTGCTGCCGTAGATCCTCTGAACTGTGACAGAGGTCTCACTCTGGAGGAAACTCTCAGCACTTTCCAGCAGCTCCTCCATCATGGAGGACGTTCCCTCACTGTAACAGGTGGAGGAGAGAGGAGAGGAAGCACAGGTGGATCCTCTGAGGAAGAGGAGCGTTCCTACAAACCACATGATCACATGACCAGAGGGGTGTGGCCTTCAGTGGTAGTAATAAAGGAACAGTCCACATGTTCCACTTTGAAGGCTCATCTCCAACAAAGCAGACCTGTGATCACTTTAACTCAGTATGATGGATTGTTTGGATTTGTCTTTGTTTCTCTGGCTTTTCTTGTGTGTCTGTGTGTCTTTGTATGTTGGATAGAGTCATGTGACCTGCCCAGGGACTACACATGGAAATGAGCAGTTTAGCTCAAATCTGGCAGGTTTCCATCTTCTGTTTCTATCCTGATGTCCATGAACATGAACACTGTCCCTGTCAAATAAATCCAGATACAAAGATCAGATCTACTGAGCATCATCAGCGTGTCAGCCGCTAACTGCATCTTCAAATAAATAAATGTGTCTGATCAGCGGTGATAAGAGGAGAGACGCTGAGCGAGTGAAACTTTAAAAACTGACTGAAAAAAATTCTTCTTGGCTTCATTTTTCCTTCCAGTCTGAAAAATCTTCCATTTAATGATTTCAGAGAAATATGAGGCATTTGAAGACCTTCATTTATTTGAATTTCAGAGTTTTTAATGAGCCACAGCAGCCCTGAATAAACACTTGAATTACTGTCTGAGCTGCTGCAGTTTCCTGCTGCGTCCACTGGGTGTCAGTAAAGCTGCAGGTGTCTCACCTGTGAGTCCAGCTGTGGGGAAACAGTCCAGCTGCTGGTTCTGCCTCCAGCTGAGGAAACACTTCATTCCTTTTATTGCTGATCTCTCTTTATGAATCCACCTGAACTCGTCTGATCCTGGAAACCTTTCACTTTCCTTCCTTGCTGTCTCCGTCTGTCTCTCACTTTCACATTGGTTGGTTCCTCTCTGAATCTCTCCTCTTATCTGTGAACATTCATGAGGAAAAAGCAGAATCAGTTCAGGCTTCGCTCTCACAGGATTTTAATGTTTGTGCTCAGAGTCTTTTCAATGAGCTCCATCTTTTTCCTGGAATCATCTCCAGAAGGAGCTGAAAGGATCCGTGTTACACAACATGGCCACTTTAAGTCCATTAAAAGGATCCAGGAAATAGTCAGAGCCCAAAAACCATCAGGGGGAAGTGAAAGGTGTGGTTTCTTTGATGACGTCACCAAAATGAGAGCTTTGTAAAAACAGGAGAAAGAAATGTGCCAGTTTATTAAACACGTCTCATTTCAACTTCCCGATGAAAGTGTCGCTTTGAAGTCAAACTCTGAATCCAAGACTTTGAAACTTTGAACTACTTTGAAACAAAGTTCCAGCACACAGAGGAAAATCCACAGCTGCAGTGTGTGGCTGCCACGCCCACATCAACATCACCGTGGCGTGTTCACTGACCATTAAACAGTAGGAAATGTCACTCAGCAATGAGACCTGGGTCACGCTGACATCATGGTTGTGTTCTGTGTCCATATGAGTTTGAATCTGCTTCAGTGAGAACATCACAGTCCACGCTTCCTTCAAACAGTCCACAGACCCGTCAGGTCTGAGCGTCGGGGACATTTCACGCTTTTTGAAATCAGCTCTCAGGATTACAGCAGCTCATGGATGTCATCAGTTTCCTGTTCTGGTGAGTTCACAGCAAACAAAGTTCCTCCTCGTGTTCCTCTGTCAATCCAGTCGTGCTGGAAGATTTGACAATATTCCCACAGTAATGATGTCATTTCTACAGGAATTGGTTTTATAGAAACATCCTGATATCTGACAGCTCATGGGAAGGACCAAAGGGAGGAGGCCAGATATGATAGCTTAGCAAAAATGTTCTATAACAAAAGTAAAATAAGCAAACTCATGTAGCTCAGTGAAGTCAGCGGTATGTGCAGTGTCTGGATCTGTGACATGGACTGAAAGAAACCATAACACAAACCAAACAGCCAAAATCAAACTCCAAGTAGAGACAGAAATCCTGCTGCCACCATTCATTTCTGTTTGGAAGCAGACATAAAGTCCTCGTGCTGTCAAATCCAGAACCACTCGAGCCTTTTGGAGCCGTTTACATCTGTGAAAAAGGTGGAAACATGTCAAACATGTGAGGAAGAACCAGCAGCAGCTCACACGTTTACCACAACCACACACAGTCCTCTGAGAGCAGCGTGGCCTCCATCTTTGAAACAAAGTTCACAGTGAAAATCAAACAAACTCGCTGATTGATTATTGATTGATTTTCAGAGATGATGTCAGATCGGGGCTGCTCAGGGTGCTGTGGCTGTGAAACGCCAATCATATCCACTCAGAGAGCCTCACTAAGCCCCGCCCCTCTTCATACACCTGCTCGTCCCGGTCGGGCTCACGGGGGCGGCGGTCTCAGCGCACACGCTCACACCTCTTTCCTCGTCCTCCAGCTCTTCTGGGACGCTGAGGCGTTCCCCGATGAGTCGACAGACTGAATCTCTCCAACGTGTCCTGGGTCCGCCCCGGGGTCTCCTCCCAGTCGGACGCCTCACCCAGACGCCCCCGCCCCGGGGTCTCCTCCCAGTCGGACGCCTCACCCAGACGCCCTTCAGAGGAAGCTCACGGATGGCGTTCGTACCTTCAGCCTGATCCTTTCAGTCACAGCTCGTGCAGTCACAACACTGCTGCCAATAAAGTGAAACAAAGCATCTTAAAGCCATTTCAATAAACGCACACACAGAGTTATCACAGCACTCATGAAACATGCACACTGGGCACAAACTAACTTCTAACATGTTGAACTTTGCTCCAGTTTGTTCTGATTGGCTGAAGCTTGGTAGTCACATGGCTGCCTGTGAGTGTGTTTAAAGTCAAAGTCAACTTTATTTGTCAATTCTGCCATATGTACAGGACATACAGAGAATAGAAATTCCGTTACTCTCAAACCCTAGAAGAAGTAGCAATGAACATTTAAATATAAGAGAGAGATTAAAAATGCAAGTAAAATAATTAAAAAGTAAAATTTGAATAAATACAGTACAAGCTATACAATATACAATATACAATATACAATATACAATATTCAGGTAACGGTAACGGTAGATGACATTCAGTGTAGACCAGGCAGGGTAGTGCAAATAGGCAAATAGTGCAAATGGAGATTTGGTAATGTACGGTAGGAGGTAGTGTAACAGAACAAAGTCTTATGAGGTAATGGCAGTCCAATGCTCCACAGGTGGCTAATAACTGGTGCAGGCCAGTGAGTGAGTCAGAGAGTGTGTGTGTGTGTGTGTGTGTGTGTGACAGAGTTCAGTGAGACCGTGGAGGAGAGAGGGGAGAGGGGGCAGAATCGGGAGGGAGTTAAGCTTCCTGACAGCCTGATGGATGAAGCTGTCCTTCAGTCTGCTGGTCCTGGCTTGGAGACTCCTCAGTCGCCTCCCTGACGGCAGCAGCTTGAAGAAGCTTTGCATTGGGTGCGTGGGATCAGCCGCTATGCAAAGGGCTTTTTTAGTGAGACGGGTGCTGTAAATGTCCTGGAGGGAGGGGAGAGAGACACCAATGATCCTCTCTGCAGCTCTCACTATGCGTTGGAGGGTTCTGTGACAGGACGCATTGCAGGCTCCAAACCACACAGTGATGCAGCTCGACAGGATGCTCTCTATGGTGCCTCTGTAGAAACACAGAGAGAAGCTGAAGCTTCACATGTTGTGTTCTTCACACAGTCGGATCAAACGTGTAAACTTTGTGACACAGCCTGGTCTTCATGTGTGTGTGTGCACGGTCTGAGGAGCTCTCAAGCTTTTCATAGAGGACACACACACTGATGCAGGAACAGATGGATGCACATGAAAGCTTCACACACTCCTGATGAGTGAGGACACACACACTCACAACATGAGCAGCCAGCAGGCTTTAAATGCTCAGTGTGAAGAAGTTTCCACACTTACCTTAATATCATCAAGCAGCCTTCTTCTTCTACTGGTTCCCACAGTTTCCAGTGTTAATAAATGCACAGCCACATGTGCTCTCTGTCATCACCTACAGATCTGAGATCAGTAGCTTGTCCACTGTAGGCTTTATCTTTTCCATGTAACTGTGCTGCTTCACAAAGAGGGAGAACTGCAGCGCTTTGTTTGCTTGTGAACAATATGTGCATGTTAAATATGAACAGCTGCTCCAGCATGTGTTAGTGTGACAGACTGAAATGTTGCTCCTTTTAAAGCTTTCTGCAGGAACTTCATTTGAACAGGCAGGAATTAGTTGTTCAATAAAGGCATGAATTGGACCTTGAAGGTGGCCAATCGATACCAACGCTGGTATTGGTGTCGGATCAATACTAGTGTGATGGGACTGAGACTTTGTTTCTATGCTCTAAGTTCATTATACAGACACTGGACTGTGTTACATCAATATTTTGGGGGAAAAACAAAGTAGGTCAAACATGCACAATGAAAACTGTCTGAAGCTTTTGGTGTGACTATCACACCTATTTTATTTGTAGCCTGCAGCACATTGTGTTTTACTGAGACGCACATTTATATTCAAGGTGTCCAAAAAAGCTCAAAGCTGTGTTTTTATTGTGTTAACTAATTATTGCAGAATGTGAACATCACAGTGATTTAGTGTCATTAAAATGTGTTCAGAACATTGATGATGGTTCATCTCATAAATGCTGACACACTGCTCTCCCTACATATACATACATATACTGCCATTAGAAGTGACACAGAGCAGTGTTAGTATTGATATGAGCAACACTGCTCATGGATTTACTTGGTAGTGCACAGCACTGCTGGCCTTTCATCACACAACTTGGTCCTTTGATACAGCGAGTTCAAAAAGTTGTTGAATGGACTCATTTCATGTCAGTGATTGTAAAGATTGTTTTTCTTCTTTCAGCCCTTAGAACTGCAGATATTTGTGTTGATGTTCTTTCCACACAGATGATCCTTCTGCTCAGCCCTGCTGTGTCAAACCAAACAGCTCGTCCACTTACAGAAACACAAACAGCAAAAACAAAGAGTTGATCTTTATTAACCTTGGAGCAGATTCCAGTCATGAGACATTCTGCTGAGTTCATTTGGTAAAACTCCTCCCAGCAGCTTATAGAGACCTTTTCTAGTGGAAGTTCAAGATTTGCTGTCATTGCAGTTTGTCTGATGCACATCACGTCATGGCTGCCTGCGGCTAAATCTGCACACCTTCTTTCTGCGAGTGCTGAAGACACGAGTGCATTTACAGCAATATTTGTTAGCCTGCAACAAACAGCTCCAACCACAGTAACAAATGTGTGACATCAATGATTCATTGTTCAGTTGCTCAATGTTCAACCGTTTATTTGAACTAAACGTGACGCTCCCCCCATGTTCTTCTCTAATTGTCTTCTATGTCCTCCCTCCTCATCCAAGCCGTGCCAGCCCACAGACCATAATCAGCCCACACACTGAACTCACACATGAAACTCCACCTGACGTGGTTTTACATCAGCATCAGCAGATTGGACGCAGCTTTGTGTTCATCTGTAAATCAGCATCTCCCTGGAATCGTTTGATTCCTGTGGATTAAAGGCAGACAGTAAACTGAGCTTCCAGGCATGTAGGCAGCTACAGTAACGCTGCACTAGACAGCACGTCCTCGCCCATTAGCAGGCATCATCTTTACATTTGATTTTATAAAAACAAATCATGAATTAAATCCAAACTGAACAACTGCAGACTCATGAAAGGATTTGCAGTTTTGCAAACTCCTGTTAAAAGGGAGTTTTTCCTTCCCACTGTTGCCAAAGTGCTGCTCATGTATGTATTATTGTAGGTCTACCTTACAATATAAAGCACCTTGAGGCGACCGTTGTTGTGATTTGGTGCTGTGTAAATAAACCTGAATCTTTAATAGAAGAAATGCAGTTTTTAAGAGCAGCTGTGTCATTTAGAAATATGAAAATCTTTTCAAACTGTTAAATAGTTTTAATTACAAATCCATCGTCTGAAAAACCAACGGCTGTTTTTATCAAATCATATTTCAAATGTTTGTGTGAAGAGTGAAAAAAGGGGGAACTTTTCTAATGTATTGTAAAGAGCAGCATAACTGGAAGTTGAACTGCTCAGTCAAAGCCTTTTTTCCCTTTGAGCTTCATTTCAGGTGGAGTCATTCTGGATCCTGAGTGTGTCCCAAAGGCCACAAGGATCCTCCAGGATAGAGGTACAGACTGCACTCCGGGACAGAGGAGCAAGGAAACATGTTGCTCTTCATAACTTGATGTCAGAGCTTTGAACTAGTTTGGGATTCAGCTCCATCCTGTATCTCTGTGAAACCTGACCTGTGTGGCTTTTGTCCCCTCTGTGAGAAACATGCACATTATAAAGCCGACACATTCATTCAGTTTACTCTTTCATTCTAAAGTGAAAGTGACTGTGTGAGCTTTCTATACAAAGATGTGTAGTTGTGTTTACTTGACTTCAGTTTCAGTCAGAATTAAAGAGACTAATTGTGTTTAAGAGAGGAGGCAGAGACACCATTGATGTCACAGTTCCAACTACTCACACCAATCACATTCAGTCCAGTTCATGTGGACAATAATTAGATGTTGTAAAAGCAGAATGGGAGTCTGCATTTAAATCAATAATGAGTTCAGAGTTATTTTTTATGTAACGCCAGGACTGCCATAATGAATTAATTAAATACACCATTAAACAATTAATTAAATGTGTCATAACTATTTATTTAATTAATTAATTCCAATTTTAATTAATTATTTAATGGTGTATGTAATTAATTCATTATGGCAGTCCTGGCGTTCAATAGTTTTAATGTTTCATCTGAAATGATGACTCTTTTTTATAAACGTTTTATTGGATCTGTTTTAACCTTCTGTATCATTGCTTGGTACGGTAATATGTCCCTGAATAATAAGACCAGACTTAGCAACCTGGTTAAAGTGGCTGGTCAGATTTCAGGGAGGTCTCAGGTCCAGCTTGTGGACTTTTATAACAGGCAGGTGCTGAGGAAGGAAACCTCTGTCCTGTTGTGTTCAGATCATCTTTAATGATTTTCAACTGCTTCCATCAGGTCGTCGTTATAAAGTGCCTGCAGTGAAGACAAAGAGACATAAGCTGTGTCCCAAAACGTCGGCTGCATCCTTCGGAGGACCCGGCCTTCGTGGTCTACGTGGGCCGGGTCCTTCAAAGACCGAGAAGGCCGGAAGTGCGAGGCTGTGAAATGGGACGGTCTAGCCTTCAGATTTGCGTCACCGCTGTGTCGGTGGAGTTTAATAAACTCGGCCGTCTGCTCCTTGCTATATGAAATATAACAGGACACTGGCGTAAATTATCGACCGTCTCACACTTCGGTTTAATCAGTTTGACGTTTGACGTTTATTCAGCTGTGTGAAAATCCCGGAGGAACCCACCCGATGGATTCATAAAGTTTTATTTAATCTAATAATCTAATAACTTTGATCTCAGCCAAACCGATTTACTCCGGAACAAATAAAACACCGAAAAAAGGCAAACAATTACATTTTTAAGTTATCCGAGTGACTTATATATCATGTCTAACCTGAGTAGCGAAAGAGCGGGGGTCTGAAAACGATGAAGCCGGGAGTCCGCTGCTCTCGCCGGCTGGAGTGACCATTGAACACCCCCCCCCCGGCTTGCTATCGAGCTGGTGGTGTGGAATTACAGGGATTATTTTACATAACCATCATCTTATCATTGCAGTAATTATTATTTCATCAAAGTGTTTATTGAAGCTGCTGGCATTATGTTATAATTTATATTATAGGGGTTATCATAATCAAATATTAACATGTTTATTACAGGTGCAGTTATAACTACTTTAAAATGATTGAGTTAAATATATGTATCATAACTCATAGGCTGAGTACATGGTTACAGTAAAATAGTAGCTGAGCAAAGGCCTGAATGTATTCAGCTTCTTGTGGTATTTGAGTTTGCTTAGTTACAGGTGACGTAAGGATGTCCAGTCCATGGTGACCTCAAAGGCCTTAGATCATCACCATATTTGGAAGAGTATGCCACAAGGAGGAACCTCTATGTTGCATTTAATTCTTAAAATACATGAATGTTCTGTACATGCAAATTATGTGCTTGTAAACGCAAGAAGGGGCGTTACAATACCCTGATGTTATAAAAGCAATCTAGAGTGTATTTTGGGTAGAGATGTACAACTGTTTTGCAGTTTACACCTCTCCACGCTGCGTGCATTCATTAAAATCAATTGTTTGAACGACCTTTTCTGGACTATCATTGTTTTACTCTCATCCTCAATTTCGAACCCGTAACAGTGGGTAACAGACATCTCCGAAAACGTCGGCGCACTTTTGCAAATATGCGATGTCTTGATAAACCAAGCAGATATTTGAAGTTTACACAGCTACTTTCTCGCCTGAAAATATGTTAAAAGTTTATTTTGTGACCCAGAAAGATTAATAAGACTAATTTTAGAACTTAGTAGCGGCCGCCATTGTTGGCAGCTGAAATTTGGCTGGGCCGCGCTATGAATTCTGGGATATGGTGGGCCATGAAGGACACACCCAACCTATCCTTCAAATTCGGGGAAATGAAGGACGCATTTGTCGGCCGCATTTGAAGGAGTCGACGAATTGGGACAGCCTTCGTCGCCTGGCTGTGACGTAATTGGCCTTCAAATGCGGCCTCCGGAGGATGCAGCCGACGTTTTGGGACACAGCTATAGATTGTCTTTTGTACCTACTGCTATTATCATGGTTAATAACACTAAACCATAAGTGTTGTTGCCATTGCACACTGAACTTTTTGATGATAAAATCTAGGTTGTTTTCTCAGAGCTTATATTATATTATTTTTGTGTGTGTATGTGATGTGTTTGGTTGTCTGTTTGGTTGTTTGTACGGACATACTGCAAATCAATTTCCCGTTAGGGACAATAAAGTTACCATTGACTTCCTGTGTGGCTGAAGGTGACGGAGGCCTGTTTCCTGCTGCTGCCATACATTCAGTGCAGTAGAAAACATGGAGGTGATGGAGGAGCTCACAGCAGGTCCCAGCTGAGCCACACTGTCACACTTCAGCACAGGTGGTGTTTGTGCTGGAAGGACACGCCCCCTCATTATTCCTCACTTCCTTGGTCCCTCCCACCTGAGAGGTGTGCAGAGGAACAGCGAGGAGTGCGGTCAGTGTCACTCAGACATGTGAACTGTGGGTCTGTCCATTGTTTAGTTACAGTTACTGCTATGTCTTCTAATTCTTCTGCTATGCCTGATAGGTCAGCAGAAGATGAGTCATGACAGCTTTTATCCAATCAGAATGCAGAAACACATCCAGAGAAGTATGTGACAGGAAGCAGAGACCCATTGAAAAGTCGCTGGTTAACAAGGATGAAAATTTGTGTGGAAGTCATGAGAAAGTGTTGCTGTTGTGTTCCTGATGGTTTCACGTGTTGTGTTCACTCGTTTGTTTGTTTCTGTGATCATGACTTCAAATGCAAACAGCTGATTTTCAAACAGGAACTTTTGATTTGGTTTTGGTTATTTAAAGCTGATTAAATAACCGTCACGGTTCTGGGGGGAAGATTGCTGAGTTTACGAGGTGCACCTAAACGCCTCGTGCATTCCTGATGGCGTCTACAGCTTAACCCGTAAGGTCCTCTTCAGCAGGGCTAGCTAGATGCTAAAGTAGCGCTAACACAACTTACAGACACCTGCAGTCGTTCAGGTGTCGTCCCAAAAACATATCAAATAAAAACATGGCCCACTTTAAGCCCTGACTGTGACTCACAGTTTGACTCTTTGGTCTCTTTTTATGTGATTAATAAATGAACAGGATTTCCTTTCATGTGTTTCTGTTTAGGCTCAAATCACTTTGATGTTTGAAGACTCGCACTGATGAAATAATAACTCCCCTCAAATGTGTTAAACCTAAAGTAACCAGCCTGTTTGAACATGTAAGGAGTAGAAAGTACAGATACCTGAAAATTCTACTTAAGTACAGTAACAGAGTATTTGTACTTTGTTACTTCCACCTCTGGCCCTACCGTTTTATCCCATATGACTAAAGCCAGGTAGGGGCTGGCTGGATTCAGCAGAGCCAACATCTAATGTAGTCGTGGGCTCACAAGTTTCTCTCTGGATGCTGTCATGTTGTAGTTGCCATGGTTACACAAGGTTTGGCCCTGACCAAAGCGCTCGGCACAGACATGGTAGAGAAGGCCGTCACTAAATGATGGAGGCGGGGAAGCGAGACTCAGAGGGGGTCAGGTATCCTGGTGTTACTGAGGAGAACTCTGCTCTCTCTTTCTAGTCCCTGTTATTTACTCACACTGTCCCATTTAAAGCAGCTGAATCCTCTGTGATGCTGTTCACACAAATATGGTTGGATCACGCTGAGACTGAAGGGACTCTGACTGTCAGCTCACTCTTGAACACACTGAGTTTCTGGGAGTCTGGCAGATATAAGACCCTCTTCAGGAACTGACTCAAAGAAGAAAAAGTGTGGATTTTTTCATTTGTCCAGATTGTCATTTTTCACTGGACGTGGGTAAAACTCCTGGATATCAAAGACATTCTGAGGATCACTGAAGTTAAACGGCTGTTGCTGAAAGTTTAAAGAGAATTGTAAAATGATAAGATAATGATTGACTAATAAGATTATCTGACAGGTCCTTAAAGTGGCCCCTTGGTGGAGCTCAGCAGGACGACAGGTGGCTGTGAGCTCATTTTAAAATAATCATAGAATAAACAGAAACATTAGCAGATGACGTTTGAAGGCTTTACATGTGTTGGATATGAATGTTTGGAGCCCAGATCATCATTTGTCTTGTTTCAGTGTAAATGTTTTTCTCCATGTTGGCCTGAGGGTGGTGCTGTTTAGCCTGTACTGAGTATTTGTCACTATGCTGAGTTGTGGGTGGAGTCAGTGATTGGCTGAAGGTGCCTTCTTTAAAGCGGGAACACTGGCTCAGCTTTCCTACCTCCTTACTCCCAGCTGGACCACGCTGCATCAACAAGTGATTGTCTGTGTGTGGAAGAGTGATGCCATTGTACACACTGTAAATATCTTCTTCAGCTGTGTGGGTGGAGAAGCTTTTCTGTTAGGGAGACGGTGTCCTTCTCACCTTCAGACATGAGATTAGAAAGAGAGGGAGAGAGAGTTCAGATTACAGTGCAGATATGAATGAATGAATCCGTGCTCGTCCTCACGGCTCCTGCATGCTTTTAAAAAAGTGTGTGTTCAGCTCTGATCTCCAATCTGTTCTTTTCTCTCTTTGTTTCTTTCCTGGGTTCATGATCATCATCACACCGTCTGAGGCTCCTAAATATCCATGTTTGCTTGTTTCACTTTCACAGTTGAACTCTGGGAGTCAAAGATGTTTCAGCTCCAAACTCACTGAGAGCTCCTCGTGCCCACCACGTGACCAAAAACATCTTTGTGCTCACGTGCTGCACGTGTCTGAGACACTTTAGTTTGAAGGAGACAAACTGCAGACGCAGCATTTCCTGTTCCTGAGTGTAAACCTGAGCATTTGAAATGAGCTCCACAGGGGAAGCTGTAGGTGACAGAGATACTCACAGACTCACTGACGTTACAGTCTGTTAGCATCACGCAGTATCACAGACACACGGCAAGATTTAGTGCAAGTGCTGAGAGACACACAGCAGACATATTGACTGGAAACATATCAGACTGAAATAAAGCAGAAGCACATGTTACACATGCTAATATGATGTGGATGTGTTTAGTGTGGGAGCAGGACTCACCTGAGACACACCTGTGTGGATGATGCTGCTTCCTGCTCTGCTCTTTCTGCTGATTCAGCTTCTTCATCACGTCTGAGGCTCTGTCACAGTTTGTTTGTTAACATCATCATGGACACAACACAAGCACATTTATTTGACATTTTCTATGATTGTGATTGATGTGGATGTAGAACATGTCACGATTTCATTGTTTAGGAAAATTCATTCAAGTGTTCACCAATAAATTTCAAATAAAAAAAACTTTTCTTTTCTACTACTAAAAAAACTTGGCTTCATTTTTCCTTCCAGTCTTAAAAAAACCTTTCCTTCAATGATTTTTTGGAAATATGAGACATTTGAAGACCTTCATTTATTTGAATTTCAGAGTTTTTAATGAGTCACAGCAGCCCTGAATAAACACTTGAATTACTGTCTGAGCTGCTGCAGTTTCCTGCTGCGTCCAATGGGTGTCAGTAAAGCTGCAGGTGTCTCACATGTGAGTCCACCTGTGGGGGAAACAATCCAGCTGGTTCCTCCTCCTGCTCCTCTTACTCCGTCGTGGGCATAGAGGTTAATGTTAGGGTGAATTCAGGCCTCGGTTTGGTCTCCAGGACCTTCAAGGACTCCACAGTCCACTCTCAGTATCCACTATGTCCAGAACACCACGTCATCCTAGCATGTGTTAAGGGTCATTCTGCTTCTTTCAGCCTGCTGTTTGTTTCCTTGCTGTCACAGCTGACTGACAGTATGCAGAACTGTGCAAACACAAAGTAACAGAGCACTCCAAATCCAAGAGGGAGCCAGTCTGAATAAAACATGAAGAGTGTGCTGAGTATGCTTCACTCACTTCACAAACTCACCAAGTCACTCACCAACATAATGGACATGATGCAACTGACAATCATGTCACCAGGACGGACAGGTGTCTAACAATAATCACAGAGAGCTGGCTGGATCACAATACTCCCCACACAGCTGTGGAGTCAGAGGTGCTCCAGTGTTCGAGTGGACAGGTGTGTGTCCTGTAAAGCTGCAGGTGTGTGTGTCTACATACAGAACAGCTGCTGATGTGAACACACTGCTCACAGGTTTGGAGTATCTGTCAGTAAAATGCAGAGCGGTCTACATGCTACAGGGTTTTCTGCCTGTCTGCTCAAAGCTGTTTATATAGCACACAGGCTAAAGCTAAGTTAGCACTGGAGGAGCTGTACTGCATGATCAACAGCTGAATGTCAAAGCAGAGGGGGTTGTGACTGTGGCTGGAGACTTTAATCATGTAGAACTGAAAGCAGTACCTCCACCACCACCTCCACCTCCTGAAGGGGATATTTCTGTTCCCTCAGCTCAGCATCACCTTTGTCAGTGTCAGTGATTATGGAGGTCCATCTAGCAGACCTTCTGAAGACCAAGGAGCAAAACAAGCATCTGACTGAGCACCATCAGATCCCTACACTGAGCTACCAGCCTGTCATGGTCCCTCTGTGCTCCTGTGCTGGCTCAACACTTTCTACCCGTCTCTCTCTCTTGATGCTCTTTCTCTCCTCTGTGTGAGTGAGTCATCCTGGTGTTTCAGGGGCGAGAAAGAGAGAGAGAGCTTACTTTCTATGGGAGACTCTATGATGATAAGGAATTGTAAATCTGCCTGTTTGACTCATTTGTCAGTCGGTGTCATTAGTTTTTTCTGTTTTACTTTGATAGTTTTTGTTCTCTGATGTCAGAGGTCTCCAGAATGAGAAGGATCTTCATCAGGCTGAGCTGAAGGCTGCAGCGTGACTCAGAGTGAAGCACTCAGGTGTAGAAGTCTTTCCTCAGAGCTGATCTGTGACCAGCTGGACTCAGCAGCACACCTCCAGCTATCTTGGTCACCATGTACAAAACAAACTCACTGATTTGTTGAGTAGCAAGATCACTTCAACAATGATTGGTGATATCAAGCTGGCAAAGGTTTTCTCCATAATTCTAGATTGCACTCCAGATGTTAGTCACACTGAACAGCTGTCAGTTGCGTTTAGCGCAAATCTTGTGTAGTTAGTGTGTAGTGTAGCCAATAGCTTTGTTGCCTGTCCCAAATGGGACAGGCAAACAACAACAACAAAAAATGCCTCCGATAAGCAGTTTGTCCAACTCACTAAAAAAATATGAAAAAAAAAAAATAGTTTTGTTGTGTGTGTGAGAACAATGAGGCGACTGCTGAACGTTACAGGTGTTACAGCAGTGATACATCTCCTGTTGTCAGGCCTGCAGGTATCAGGCTGTTGTTCTCCTTTATCTCATAGTGGACAGAAATTATTTTTTGGAGTGGCACAAATAATTTGTGTGGCATCAGATTTGATGCAGAACAGCTGATTGTTCTGTAAATATTTTGAAATGTTTGTTTAAAAAACCGCCTTGGCTGCATTTTTAGCTAAACAGCTGCAAAAAACTTTGTTGTTTGCAAAACTCAGTAACTTTTTTGAAGTAGTAACTATATAATTAATTGCCCAGCATTGGTCATTATATACTGTATTTTGCAGACAGAGTTACAGGACTCTCTCCCAGACCACAGAGTTATACTCATAATACAAGTCAGAGCTTTATTTTTTTTTTTAAAGAAAGAAAGAAAGAAAGTTGTGTTTTCAAAATTGGAGTTCAAGTTATTTTTACTTCCAATAGTGTTAACATACTACACAGGTCATGAACAAGATTTGTTTTTAAATTTTCATTGTAAGTGGGCTAAAGCAGTTAATTAAAAGTAGTCTAACATAAATGTAAATGCTGTAATTTGATTATTTTAATAAACCATGTAACTTGGATGGATTAGATGCTGGCGTGACCACAGTGCACACGTCTGCTGTTGCTCACAGTGGTCCAAGGGATCGCTCAGGGAGTTTGTGTGTTCGCTCAGAGCAGCTCCAAGGATAACACTGGTTTCCTTTAACTATCCAGGCAGTTGCCAGATTAGGTGCAGAGACAGACTGGAAATGATCACAAGCTGTAAGTTAAGAGTGTTCAAAGAAGCTGCTTTGTTAGGATTGTGATAGAGTTATTATACATCAGTACTCTGTGTAGTTAGTGAAGCACATGTGTGCAGATGCTTCTTTCCCATTAGTGGAGACGTTCATGTAGAGCAGTGTGGGTAACCATGGGGATAGTTTACCTGTAGCAGGTTATTAACACGTACTGATACTACAACATGACAGTACTCCTGTATGTGAACACCACAGCCCAGCGTTTACAGACTTTTAAAAGCTTTGTCAATTAAAAACTATTTAAACATGAAGGAAGTATAAAAACTAACATTGTGCAGAAACATGATTCTTACTGTTCTGACATCTGTCAGAATAAATGCTACAGCAGCTTTATTATTATCATGCTGCAGTTTGTTTAAGGTTGGCCTAATTTAATAACTTTTACTGTAGACTGTTGTGAAGCTTCATCCACAGCAAATCATCACATCAGACAAAGCTGTCGTGTTTGTAGTGTCCTGCACTGTGACTGAGCTCAGGCCTGTTTCAGGATTTTAGAGCTTATCTGACAGAAACATGATTAACGTTATGCAACAGTCTCTACAGTAAGCTGAAGGAACGTCTCTCTCTAATCTGTCTCTCTCTCAGGTTTTGTTGTGTTTCCTCTGCTGTCTGTGATCCAGAGCACAGGTAGCATCATGTACGAGTACACGTGACTGAACTGTTTGTGTAAGAGTGTCACACACACACACACACACACACACACACACACACACACACACATCTGTTCCCAGGATGATGTTGGAACAAGTGTATCAATCAAAGTGGCAGAAATGCCCCGGCAAGCACTCACATAGACGTTCACTGTGTTTGCTTTTACTTCCATCCAAGTAAATAAACATGTATGACCTTGTTACTCTGTGTGTCTCACTGCATGGCGCTTCTGAAAAGGCCAGTAGCAAACAAATAGACCCTTTACAGGAACATCACAGGGATTTCTAAGAGTTGTTTCAAACAGGCCAGTTTAAATTACAAAACTTAAAACTATTCTTAAACTAAACTCTGAAATAATTCTGACACATTATTTATTAAACACAGTCAACTCTGGGTTATCAATGAGGACACTAATGATGATTTCAGTGACCCTACACTTAGATGAATAATCGTTTATCACAGATATACAGACAAGCTGAAGCTTTAGGTTATTAGGACTTTGTATTTCTTTGATGTTTTTACAGGAGGATGAAGATGTTGCTGATGATCCTGCTCCTCATAAATGGTAAGAAACTGAATGCAGATCAATCTGTGCTCACATCACAGTGTGTGATGATTTAAATTAATGCACTGTACAAAATACAAATGTAATGATGTGTGCACTGTGAGAGTCCAAGACAGAAGTAACAGAGAAGTAAGAGCTACTTTACATTTACAGAGTAAAGGTTCATGTTTAGGTCACATGTACACTTTGTTGTATTTGACTTTGACTGTACTTAAGATTAATGACATATTTTTGCATTTAAGAAAATGTTTTTTGTTTGTTTGTTTAACTTGTAAACACGTAAATACAATGATGGGTTTAGCTGGGCTTTTGGACAGACGTTGTTTTAGTTCAACTTTAAAATTTTGCAACTTCTAAAATGTAAACCAGTTCATTCTGAAACACCCGTGTTTCTTCTCTTTGGAAGATTTATTATTTCTCAATAATTAGACAAAAGTATTTTATATCTGATAACTTCATTAATCGATGGAATAATGAACGGATTACTCAGTTATCAATTGCTGTAGGATTTTGGTGCTTTGTGGATTGGGTTGTGGTCAGGGTGGAGGTCCTGGTGGTCCAATCCAAGTTGACAAATCTGGCTATAGGAACAGGGAGAGTCACCTGTCTGATGGGAAAGGAGCCTGAACTAGTGTGTGATGCTGGCCAGATGTAGTCGGGCTCACCAGAACACACAGCTGTGCTGATCTGTTGTGGTGAAGATGGAGCTGAGCGTGAAAGCAAAGCTGCTGATTCGTCAGCCAGTCTATGTTCCTCATGGCCTCGAGCTCTGGACAGTGACTAAAAGAATGAGCTTGCTGATACAGCAGAAAAGAGCTTCCTCTGAAGGGTGGTTGGGCTCTCCCTCAGAGGCAGGAGGGTGGTTATTCCTGAGGGGCTCACAGTAGAGCTGCAAATACTCTACATTTAAAGGAGGCAGCTGGGGTCCCCAGCTGCCTCCTTTAAATGTTGAGGAGGCACCCAAGTCATCCTGTGGATTTTTCACCATTTGCAAGCCAGAAGAGTGATCACTCTTGAAGTCTGGTTGTTGCACAATACTAGTACTATTAAAACTTCTAGTGCTACTGTTATTCCACAAATCGTATTGTTCAGGAATTTCACAAATTTTTTTAAGTCTAATATGTTGGCTTACAGGTAAACAGTTTTTTTGGTAGGTGGATAGGATGAAAACTTCCAGCATGACACGTTTTCCAATCAGTAGGTTTGCAGTAAAAGAGAAGTGGACATATGTTTAGCCATGGGGTGGCTGTAGCTCAGGCGGTAGAGCAGGTCATCCACTGATTGGAAGGTTGGTGTTTCGATTCCTGGCTTCCTCTAGTCTCCATACCAAATATCCTTTTGTCAAGTTTGTTGTTCTTGGTTTTTTTTTTTTTTAGAGATACAGAGAGTGAGAGAGATCATGTTCTACAGCACTTAAAAAAAGTGATTTTCAGTGCTGTTGATATATGAAGCAGTGTTCATAGAAACATGGATCAACTCTGTTTATGGCATTAAGTGTTAAATTGTGACAGTTTCTTGCAATTCTTGCATTTACACTGGAGAGCAAAGAAGTGTTAGACGTTTGTTGTACTATTGAAATCAGTTTCGTAAAAACCACGTAAACAGACGTGGAGAAGAATGTGTTTGTAAAACTAGCAGTAACGCGTGAGAACTATAAGACAGACTGTTTCTGCTATCGAAACAGTTTGTGTTGTTAATCCTGAATGATTCTTGGTCACAACATTTGCATCATCAGAGAATGGTCATTTTACTCCACACGTATTTGGAAAATCCTATAGTTTGACAATAAAAATCCCAGAATAATTAGTATTTGAGATTGCTGCAGCAACATCATTAAAGAAAAATATCTTTCCATGTCGCTTTGCTTTCATTTGAAAATATAAAAATTTGAAGTTTTTTATGTAAAACATAAAAACAGGAAAACGTAGGACGTTAAAGATGGCCTGATGAAATTTGTGAATATCTAGATCATTGGTGTTTCTATCTGAGTCTACAGGGAATATGCTGAGGCTGTGTTTTAGAAATTCAAGATGGTGACATGAGACATGTTAACTTTGAGAACATTAACATCGGTGTGAGAAGTATGTGCATCATAGAAGCTAAAAAAAGGTGTTGCTTCTCCCTAGATTTGTTCAAATAAATTATAACTGATTTGCGTGAGTTTGATGCATAATACAAAAAAAAGGTCCATGAAATAGTTCACATGATCTAAGCAAGACTCGATCGGAAATCAAATGTTAAAGTACACTTACTGATTGTACTTGAGTACATGAGCTTATGTAGATGCTCTAAAAGCACCCTGAGTAAAACAGAAGCACACATTTGGAGAAGCTGTGCTGTAACTTCACATATTGTGAAGTTTTCTGTCTTTTCTTTGAGAAAAACACAGAAGTCATAGACTCCTTGCCATGCTGATATTATGTAAGTAATGCACACAGACATCATATGATAAAAAAGGTGAGCTTAACAGTTAAGGTACAGTCCCCCATACAGTCCATACACAGTTTGTCATAGATGTAAGAGCACCGAACAAAAGGTGTAATAATAAATAAAACCATAAATGTTAATTGAGTCATTTTATTTTTTCTAAATTCAAAAATTACTTTCTGTCCACCATTTGTGTGACTAACAGTCTCACTACCAGGTGACTGATGTTGTAATTTGTTGAAATATAGATAAAAGTGAACTGAAACTTCTGCTGTACAGTTTACTAGGGGGCCTGTGATGGGCAGTGTGTAATCACACAAAAGAACAACTTAAAATTCACCATAACCCTCACTGGAGAAAAGGGCAGTTTGGAATTCTAATTGACATCACAACTGTTGCACATTACTCTAAAATCAGTGCAGTGGCTTTAAGATCACAACCTGATTTAAAACAGAATCTAACATCATCATTCTTGCCCCTGGAAATAGCTTTGGAGTTTCATATTTATAAAGTATAAAGAAGAAGACATCTATTCCAATGTATGAACTACACTTCTTGTAAAAAGCTGTTTGGAAATGCATTCAAAAAGCTCCTGTCATGACCTTCCTTCTGCGAGCATGCACACACACGCATATACGCGCACAGAGAGAGAGAGAGAGAGACAGAGAGAGAGAGAGAGAGAGAGAGAGATCATTAATACAAAGGATTGCTGCATCTTTTGAATTTTCAGTCTTTGTTGGATTTAATATGAACAGTCACATAAAATTCATTCCAAATTTTCATCTTTGCTTCAATTAAGATGTGTCTTTAAATCTACGATACTTTTCTTGTTCAAATAGTAAAGAAGTAGATAGGGAACTCAGTAAGTATGAACAACAATAGTTTGAGAACACTTTCTCAAATAAAGAGGATTTCATCATCTGCAGTTCGTGAAAAAAAAACAGGTGCTACATTAAAAACAAGATTCAGATTCAGAAATTATGGATACAGAGTTTTTCAGCATACTTCATGTACTTATTAACACACAGTTCAAAGGTCTGCATTTGAGTGCATTGGTGCAAGCTTGGGCATCTTTTATTTAGCATGGTTATACCATTGTGAATTTTGCTATATAAATATGCTTCAGAGTCTTTCATATGTTTGACATCCAACTAAAAACTTGAAAGATACATATATGTTTTTAATCAGTAACATTGCATATCTAGAGGAAGTTGGGGGGGGGTGTTGGACAACAAATGAGTCACGTTTTAAACAATCAGCGTTTAAATAATCTCACTGGCAGACAGACATTTATGAAGCGGTGGTTGTAACAGACATGGTTTCCGTGTGAAAGGAACGCGGATGTGTTGGTGCAGAGAAACACTCCGTATTGTTGCTATTCTCTTTCGCGTAAGCAACGCCCAAGAAATGACTTACAACAAATAACTTATGCGCCTGGGGACTTTTACGCTCGTGTGAATTAAAAAAAAAACAGATAAACCACCTGTTGAAAGACATGATGCTATCTAGTTACGGGCAAATACAGAAGAGTGTCACAAGGATATTGGCTATAGTTCGAACAATAGCAGAGCGCCCCTGTGTCTGGGGGTCCCAATACATCTGCGGGCTTTTGCGCTCCTGTGGGATTTCAATCAATAAACCATCAGTTGAAAGAAAGGGCGCAGCAACGATGCTGGCTAGTTCGAACAATACAGGTGTGCCGCTGAGGCTGGGCTCTCAAGACTCCAATCATACACCTTGTGGGGTTCTGCCTTTGCAAATCCCTGCATCCTCCCCCTGAGGATGTTCAAACAATTGTTACAGGCATGGCCCTTTAAGGGTGAAGCCTGATGGGAAATGTATTCAGGATGTGTGTAGCGGGACTGCCCGTGTGTGTGTGTGGAGAGAGAGAGAAGAAGGGGAAAAAGTAATGGTTAGCTACAGAAGAGACGGAAAGAAAATTAGTAAAAGGAATATAATAACTCCCTCGGCAGCCAGAGTTGTGTCGGCGATGTTCGCTGTGAGTAAACTGTTTCAGCCCACTGTACGCGGTATTCGTGCCTTGGAGAAGAAATAAAGTTCGGTGAAGCAGTTTTCCTACGCCTCCTTCGATCTTTTTACTAGCGGAGTTGACCTGTACAGTTAGCTGGTTGCCAGTGATTGCCTGCCAAAAACTGATTTCCAATGTTTGCGTGTATTTTTTATGCGTAATATCGTTACGTATGTTGCTAAATAGACTTTGGTGAGCAGGTATTACAAAGGGGTTATATATAAAACTAGAAAGCGAAAATTTCAGAAGAAATTTTATGTGTGCCTATGCCGCTGCTAATCACTGTAGTTTGCCATTCATACAGCTACAGAGAGCAAAACTCAGAAGAGCAGCCATTCTCCACCATGAACTATGGTAAAAACAAACACCGCTCACGCTTCACAGATGACAGCTTACAGTTTTGTGTAAAGATGAAGTTACTTCGTACAGCGCCGATTTGCAGACGCTGTGCACACAGGTTCATGAGCAGAAGTCCCATTGTACCACGGCAGACCCGACAATTTTTGCATGAACACGCTTTGAAGCATTACATTATGGACCACTTTTCACACATGGTTGGTTTACCCACACAGCCGGCTGTGCATTCACTTTTTGTTTTTTGTTATTTTTACACAGTGTTCTGAATGATTAACAATGGTCTACAGCCAATCTTGTGTATTATTATACAAACTGTGGTTGTAAGATGCAGATAACTATTTAATAAAAAGCTAAATATTTTATATGAGAGTAAGAAAGAAAAGTATATCTTTGTGTCCCCCTTTCCCTGTTAATGCCCTACCTGGCCCCCTGGCAAAAGCTTTGCTAGATCCGCCCCTGCACAGTTACCAGCTGTCAGCTACACAAAAACAGGAGCTTGGTGTATATTTGTCTGTCAGAAACAGTTCATAACTTCCCTTCAACTCATTCATGTCACCTAAAGGGTAAACCTGTTTCTCCATCACCAGTTCAGCTCTGATGATTCAGTAAGGACATCTCCTGGTTTGGACCAGCCGCTTCTACAGCTGTGCCCCAGCAAACATCAGCTGATACTAAGATAAGATAAGATAACCTTTATTAGTCCCACATGTGGGAAATTTGTTTTGTCACAGCAGGAAGTGGACAGTGCAAAAGTTATGAAGCAAAAATTAGAATAAAATAAAATAAGAATAAATACAGTACACAACTGTACAGAATAGAATAAAATAAAATACTATATACAGTAGAATAAAATAGAATAAAATATACAATAAGATAAAAATAGAATACAAATGCTATATACAACTGAGTAAAAAATACAACGATGCCAGGAAGATTATTGCACTTAGTGTTATTGCACATGTGTGTGTTTGATCAGTTAAAGTCTTTGTTGTGGAGTCTGACAGCAGTGGGGAGGAAAGACCTGCGAAATCTCTCCATCCCACACCGTGGGTGCCGCAGTCTCCCACTGAAGGAGCTGCTAGAAATTAAAATCAAATGAATTCTAACAACAGCTGATCAAGCTTAAACGTGCAGCTGTTCTTTAGCGCGATATACAAGAGCGAAAAGCCGATCGTTGATCAGTTTCATGAGTGAAGTTGCAACTGGCGAGAGAATGACAGGGGAGGCTTCGTAACGACAGAATAAATCGTAATGTTTTCTCTGAATGTGGGACGATTCCGTTTGTACGGCAACTCTGACGAACCAACCCTTATGAATATAATAAAGTTCAACATCAGTAACTTACCGCGCACACAGCTGTCGTGCTAGCTAGCATGCAGTACGATTGTAAAAGGTCAGCACAACGAAAATAAACTACACCTAAACTCTGTTTATATCTGACCCAAATAGAGTGCAGTTCATAACTTCTTACCTGAAATTCAGTTCACCCCTCAGCTCCTGCCTTCGCTTTCCCTGATCCACGATTGACCTCCAGGTTAGCAACCACCTTCGCTTTCCCTGATCCACGATTGACCTCCAGGTTAGCAACCACCGGTCGATCGGCGGTGGCCTGCCCCACCTCCTATGTGTGGTTCGCGGCATGTCCTTTCTGTCACACACCGGTGGATAGCTGCCCTCTGTTGTAGCTCCGGCTAGCTCCACCACCAAACAACTCAGTTATTTTTTCCACATCGACCACCATCATCGGCCCATATAAGCGAAAAATGAGTCCAGCTAAAACACAGACTTGGCGAGCGATCGGGTGTTGCAACAAATTTTAGCCGCGTCACTATAAGCCCAGCCTGGGTGCTTTGAGGGTCGCTAGCAGCGCTAGCTAGCTATGCTAGCGGCGCTATGCTAGCGGCGCTATGCTAGCCGGCTGGCTATCAGCAACACATAAGACAACTCTTGCTAATATGGGATGTCTTGATAAAACGAGCAGATATTTGAAGTTTACACACCTATATTCTCGCCTGAAAATGTCTTAAAAGTTTAGTTTGTGACCTAGAAACACGAATAAAAGACATAGAAAACGAAGTGGTGGCCGCCATTGTTTGACTCGGTAGAGGCCTCTGTAGAGGCGTGCTATGAATTGTGGGATATGGAGTTTTGGGCCAAGGATAGATCTTTTCGCCTGTACCACTCCGGGTATACCACTAGAGAGAGCCAGGACACCACAAATGAAGTCTGTTTCTATGGCGCCAAAAGTAGAATCTTTCTAAATTTGCACTAAAATATTAATATTTAAAAAACTATAAAAGTCATGAACACCAAAAGTCGTACCATAGTAGTCCAGCTCCAGCCGCACAAAATGATCTAACATATGTAACCCTATTGTCAAAACTGTTTGGCAGAGGAGCGCGGGAAAATTTTCACTAAAATATTAATATTTCAAAAACTATAATAGTCATAAACACCAAAAGTCATAGCACACCATTCCAGATCCAGCCGCACAAAATGAGGTAACATATATGAAGCTTGTCTGAAAACTGCGGGGCGAGATTCGCTGCAAAATTTCAGGCGGAAACTGAAGAATAACTAGAAAGCGAAAATTTCAGAAGAAATTTTATGTGTGCCTATGCCGCTGCTAATCACTGTAGTTTGCCATTCATACAGCTACAGAGAGCAAAACTCAGAAGAGCAGCCATTCTCCACCATGAACTATGGTAAAAACAAACACCGCTCACGCTTCACAGATGACAGCTTACAGTTTTGTGTAAAGATGAAGTTACTTCGTACAGCGCCGATTTGCAGACGCTGTGCACACAGGTTCATGAGCAGAAGTCCCATTGTACCACGGCAGACCCGACAATTTTTGCATGAACACGCTTTGAAGCATTACATTATGGACCACTTTTCACACATGGTTGGTTTACCCACACAGCCGGCTGTGCATTCACTTTTTGTTTTTTGTTATTTTTACACAGTGTTCTGAATGATTAACAATGGTCTACAGCCAATCTTGTGTATTATTATACAAACTGTGGTTGTAAGATGCAGATAACTATTTAATAAAAAGCTAAATATTTTATATGAGAGTAAGAAAGAAAAGTATATCTTTGTGTCCCCCTTTCCCTGTTAATGCCCTACCTGGCCCCCTGGCAAAAGCTTTGCTAGATCCGCCCCTGCACAGTTACCAGCTGTCAGCTACACAAAAACAGGAGCTTGGTGTATATTTGTCTGTCAGAAACAGTTCATAACTTCCCTTCAACTCATTCATGTCACCTAAAGGGTAAACCTGTTTCTCCATCACCAGTTCAGCTCTGATGATTCAGTAAGGACATCTCCTGGTTTGGACCAGCCGCTTCTACAGCTGTGCCCCAGCAAACATCAGCTGATACTAAGATAAGATAAGATAACCTTTATTAGTCCCACATGTGGGAAATTTGTTTTGTCACAGCAGGAAGTGGACAGTGCAAAAGTTATGAAGCAAAAATTAGAATAAAATAAAATAAGAATAAATACAGTACACAACTGTACAGAATAGAATAAAATAAAATACTATATACAGTAGAATAAAATAGAATAAAATATACAATAAGATAAAAATAGAATACAAATGCTATATACAACTGAGTAAAAAATACAACGATGCCAGGAAGATTATTGCACTTAGTGTTATTGCACATGTGTGTGTTTGATCAGTTAAAGTCTTTGTTGTGGAGTCTGACAGCAGTGGGGAGGAAAGACCTGCGAAATCTCTCCATCCCACACCGTGGGTGCCGCAGTCTCCCACTGAAGGAGCTGCTAGAAATTAAAATCAAATGAATTCTAACAACAGCTGATCAAGCTTAAACGTGCTGCTGTTCTTTAGCGCGATAAACAAGAGCGAAAAGCCGATCGTTGATCAGTTTCATGAGTGAAGTTGCAACTGGCGAGAGAATGACAGGGGAGGCTTCGTAACGACAGAATAAATCGTAATGTTTTCTCTGAATGTGGGACGATTCCGTTTGTACGGCAACTCTGACGAACCAACCCTTATGAATATAATAAAGTTCAACATCAGTAACTTACCGCGCACACAGCTGTCGTGCTAGCTAGCATGCAGTACGATTGTAAAAGGTCAGCACAACGAAAATAAACTACACCTAAACTCTGTTTATATCTGACCCAAATAGAGTGCAGTTCATAACTTCTTACCTGAAATTCAGTTCACCCCTCAGCTCCTGCCTTCGCTTTCCCTGATCCACGATTGACCTCCAGGTTAGCAACCACCTTCGCTTTCCCTGATCCACGATTGACCTCCAGGTTAGCAACCACCGGTCGATCGGCGGTGGCCTGCCCCACCTCCTATGTGTGGTTCGCGGCATGTCCTTTCTGTCACACACCGGTGGATAGCTGCCCTCTGTTGTAGCTCCGGCTAGCTCCACCACCAAACAACTCAGTTATTTTTTCCACATCGACCACCATCATCGGCCCATATAAGCGAAAAATGAGTCCAGCTAAAACACAGACTTGGCGAGCGATCGGTGTTGCAACAAATTTTAGCCGCGTCACTATAAGCCCAGCCTGGGTGCTTTGAGGGTCGCTAGCAGCGCTAGCTAGCTATGCTAGCGCCGCTAGCATAGCGCCGCTATGCTAGCCGGCTGGCTATCAGCAACACATAAGACAACTCTTGCTAAATATGGGATGTCTTGATAAAACGAGCAGATATTTGAAGTTTACACACCTATATTCTCGCCTGAAAATGTCTTAAAAGTTTAGTTTGTGACCTAGAAACACGAATAAAAGACATAGAAAACGAAGTGGTGGCCGCCATTGTTTGACTCGGTAGAGGCCTCTGTAGAGGCGTGCTATGAATTGTGGGATATGGAGTTTTGGGCCAAGGATAGATCTTTTCGCCTGTACTACTCCGGGTATACCACTAGAGAGAGCCAAGACACCACAAATGAAGTCTGTTTCTATGGCGCCAAAAGTAGAATCTTTCTAAATTTGCACTAAAATATTAATATTTAAAAAACTATAAAAGTCATGAACACCAAAAGTCGTACCATAGTAGTCCAGCTCCAGCCGCACAAAATGATCTAACATATGTAACCCTATTGTCAAAACTGTTTGGCAGAGGAGCGCGGGAAAATTTTCACTAAAATATTAATATTTCAAAAACTATAATAGTCATAAACACCAAAAGTCATAGCACACCATTCCAGATCCAGCCGCACAAAATGAGGTAACATATATGAAGCTTGTCTGAAAACTGCGGGGCGAGATTCGCTGCAAAATTTCAGGCGGAAACTGAAGAATAATAATAATAAATCCGAGGAATAGTAATATGTGTGCCTCTTGGCATAGGCACACATAATAATAATAAATCCGAGGAATAGTAATATGTGTGCCTCTTGGCATAGGCACACATAATTAAAAAATTACCTGTTTCTCAAGTATCTTTGTGACTGTGTTATTGCACTTACATTATAATCAATCAGCTCCCTTTTGTCCACTTAAAATATGTTTACAGAACTATTTTCGCATTTGTTGCAATTTCAGCTGTCCTCTTGGCCAGATTACTCTTAAAAGATACATTTTTAAAGTCAACAATATTTTTTTTAACTGCATACATAAAGGATACATAAACTCACTGCCAAAAACTGATTGCGGCTTCTACCTTGTTACAGGAATGTTGTTTGTTGCTCAAGATGACGTGATATCACTCATGAGGGAAACATTTGACATATGTTTCACATATAGCGGTTTAAATACAAGCAATCAGTTTTTGGCAAATACCGGAAATCAGTTTTTGGCAGACAATCACTTTTTGGCACAACACCGGCTACGAGCCAGTCATGGAACCTTCAAGTAACTGCCAGAGGTTTCCTTACTACTGTTCGGGGCTGCGGATCTGGCGCGGTAACACAATGAAACCTTCGGTTGAAACAAACCCTGCTTTCTACATGGACAAAATAAAGAAGGGTATGTTGGGTTTTTTAGAAGTGTCGCAACAGTGTTTTATTTCTATAGGGTGAATATTACTTGCGGTATTCTGCTGCGTTTAAAAACTGACGTGCTCTGTCTCCCTCTTGGATCACCATTCTGAAATCCCGATTTTTTTAATAGAGATTGAAAATGTGACGTCATTCAGGGGTAAAACCGCAAAGGATTCTGGGAACTCGTGGCAAGAGGTACTAGCGCACGCAAGCTTTCAATTGAAATCAGTCACACAGCGATAAAAAGAAACACAAAAAATGGCAAGAAGCTGTTGTATTATTAACTGCAAAAGCCGGTCGCATGACAGCCACAGGAAGCCGACGGGTAAAGAGATCAGTTGTTATCGGATTACGTCGTTGAAGAGAAATTGTTCGAGCCATGTTTCCGAAGTAACAAAGAGCCGACGGATGGCCTGGATTGCAGCCATTCAAAGACCAAATATAACGTCCCAGAACACTCCAGCTCACATGTTAGTCTGCTCCAAGCATTTCCACAAAGGTCAGTGTTTTGTAGTAGTTAATACGTCATTTTTCATAACATAATTGGTGATATAAGTTACAAGCAAGTCCGGCGCTGAACAGAAATTGTCGCGCTATGCTCCTTTATTTATTGTGCATAAATAGTGAATTGTCCTGACAGAATATTGCGTTTCGCTTCTGTTATTACCACGGTACATTGACAAAAACATGTACTTTTATTCACAGGATAAAACTGTTGTTTTGTATCACATATTGCCCAGTACGATTACAGCATACAATATTATTGTCACTGCTACATTTCTGTAATGCGTACCAGAAATTATTTCCACTACTAATTAATTACCGTTGAGCTTAAAGGTCCTATTAATAAACGGTTAACGAATGTGTATTTATGAAGACGATTTGTGAGACTGGTAAACTTACCTTTGTTCGTACGATGGTCTTTCGTTCTACACGGTGCATTTCAAGGTCCTGTACCCATCCGTCGGTAAACTGTACCCGGGCTTGTTGCAGTGACCTGAAGTTACTAAAAACTTCATGAGTGTATGCACTCACTCCAAGAACCGTATAATTATAAATATGAGCGTGGTAAAAGTTCGGCAGCACGCTAACGTCCACTGTGTGTGCTCGTAAGGGTCTAACCCTTTCACTCGTTTGATTTTTTCCTCATATCTTTTCTTTGACTTTTCATCAAGTCTGTCTTTGTACGGACCGGCATTGTTCTCCTTCGTTTTGTACATAACTTTTTGGGGGGACAAAGAAAAAGCAAGAAGGTATTGGAACCGGAGAATGAACGTTTTGCGGTGCTGCAAATGCTTGCGTTTGATGCATTGCTTTGATTGTTTTGCCCCGAGTACCTGGCATGCAATGTGCGAAAGTCACGTGATCTGTCAATCTCTATACAATGATCGGATCTCCTCGTGATGAGTAACGAATCCGTAAATGAGGTCTGATTCAATTAAACTCTTATGAACAGTCATGAATTTTCCCATAAAGAAGAAAATGTCACGGTCCTGGGTCTGTGACCCAGTGTTTTCTGTTCTGTATTGTTAATCTTTGATTTCTTGATGTATCTTTGTTTTTTCTTACGTTTTGGTTCCATGTATCCCCTCCAGTGTAGTCAGGTCTGTGTTAAGCCCGCGTATCTGAGTCTGTGTCTTTGCGTGTGTGAGTTTCCTGTTTTACTTTGAAGGTCCGTGTCTGATGTCAGTGTGTCCAGGTTACGTTTCCCCAGGGCGTTTCTCAATATGCGTACTTGTGCGTACTTGCATTCTCGTGTACTCGTGATACGTCATCAGTCGGAGACCAAGTACTGTTCCAATTCAAAGTACGCATCAAGCCGAGAACGCGAAAAAGTCCCGGATGTGTTCTCGCTCCGCCCGTTTTATCGAGCATGCATCGGTGGACTTGGTACAGCTAAATATCCCAGAATGCATTTCGTCCAAAACTCAACAGCGGACTCCCGGCACATCGTTTTCAACACCCCCCTCCCGCTTGCGGACTTCTCACTACTCAGGTTAAAGAAACCCCAGCAGCTGTCTATAGTATTGAGTGTCCACTAGAATAGAAATAAAAGCGTTCTAACATCTCACCTGCTTGTTTTTATTAAGGTATGTACACGTATGTACATGTACACTATTTTTATTAATAGAGGTTTCACTACTGAGGTTAAAAATGATATATAAGTCACTTAGATCACTTCTAACTGTTAATGTTTGGTTTATTTCAGTGTTTTATTTGTTCCTGAGTAAACCGGTTTGGCTGTGATTAAAGTTAAGCTTCATAACATGTTACTCACAGTTAAATTAAGAGGGGACGGCAGTAAAAACTCCGGACCTGTGACATCATCACGTACGCAGGTGTTCCAATTGTACATATCGCGAGTCCGTGCTCGCGTTCTCGGCGGGTACGTACTCCCGTGCGTTCTCGGCGAGTACGTACTCACCGAGAACGCGAGTACGTACTCGCGTACTTGAGAATTGAGAAACGGCCCCTGTCTCTTCATGTCTGATTACTCCCAGCTGTGCCCTCCTGTGTCTCATTCCCTCGTTATTCCTCTGTGTCTGCCTCTGTTAGTTGCTGGTAGTGATGGCCAAATGAAGCTTTCTGAAGCGCTGAAGCTTGTATTGAAAAACGGTTCATTACTCGAAGCTTTTCAACACAGTCCTCTCTGGTGACATCTGGTGGCAAAAATTATGAAGAGCAACTTGAATCTACAAAATAAAACGGACTGCTTCATTATCACTGCTAACTCTACAGAGTGGAGTTCTGTTTGATATTGGGCCACCGTTGCGTTGCTTTGAACATGTAATTTGGGGGGGGGGGGGGCGCCTGAAAAAATTGTTATGTTTATTTGCTTAATACATAATTTTTATCAATATACTTTCCTTATTTAAACATGCACCATGGTGTGGTCTTTCTTTGCTTATGACTTCTTGATGTTGGTAAATACAATAAGTGAGAAGTATATATAATATACATATGATAATGTACATCACATTATGGAGTATGCTTCTGCTGTGAGGTCCTGCCTCCATGTACTTATGCAAATAATCACTGGACAGCTGGACAGGTATGTTTATGAAAAATATTATATTAGGCCAATTTTCCTATACATATTTTTGACCTAGGGGTAGGATTGATTGGGAACTGGAAAGGGAAAATGCTTAGGGGGCTGAGTAGGGCTGGGTATCGTCACTGGTTTCTAGAATCATATTTATTCGATCCACGATTCGATTCAATTCGATTTGAATCGGGAAAGTTTTGCCTCAGACAGTCAGAAATATTATAATTCTGATCATTTATCAGTATATATCCATATTTTTATATCTATAAAAAGAAAGCTGACACTTGTGAGACTTAATCAGAGGTGTAAACATCACAGCAGATGCCTTTGTTTCAAAGTAACTCAGAATAAAACACAGAAAAACATGGCCTGGCTTTTCATAGCAAAGAAACCTCCTTAAAAATATTCTGCAGTAGAACCAAAAAAGAAGAAAACCATGAATCAACATGTGAACATTACCTGATGCTGCTGAAGTAAAGGAGAGCAAAGTTACAGAGGTTTAATTAGAGACACAGCTAAGCATTTTGCAGTTTCGCATGATTGTAAAAAGTTTAAATTTCTTCAGTATTGACCAGCAGAAATGAGACTTCGTTGTCGGATGTCAGTACATAACTGTAGACCGGTGGGTAATAAGCAAGCGGAAAATGCAGAAAACAGAGATTTGTAGATGGGAGACAGTTCTTGAAATACACTGAGAGAGAGAGAGCTGTGCATGAAGTGTGATTTTTTCGTGGTGGAAGCAAAACAGAAAAGGTAAGAGGGAATTCATGACAATGTTTATCTGAAGCGAAATGTGAAGTGTGGTTTGGATCTTCTTTTGCTGGAGGTTCAGTCAATTTTGTTTGGAGAGTGATGAAACCTGCAGCTGCAGAATCTAGCGGGGAAAAAAAAGAGTTAAACACAGAGCGTGGACCCGCCGACGCATCAAAATCTGATTCTGATGCGTTGCTTTATATTACGACCGTAACGTAAACGCTCTGTGTTTACGTTTTTATGTAGAATCCGTAAACCTGCTCTCATTTACTGTTTTAGCTGTTTGGTGTTTGAGGAAATTTTGTGAGGTTTAACCTCAGATTCTAGCGTTTCAGGCAAAAATAAATTTATATTTCAAAATCGATTCAGGATTTTAATGAATCAATATGACTTTATTCAATTTAGAATCGATTGTAATCAGAAAATCGATAATCAAAACCCTACTCATGAACTTGCAAAGTAAAAACATGATCCATTTAAGGTAGCCCTTTTTTCAGTTTATATTATTTAATAAGAGAATTTGTTTTACTGTGTGATGGCTTAGTCTGTTTTTTTTCTTGGAGATAATTTCTCCTGCCTGAGAGAAAATCCTCTTGCATGGAACAGAAGAGGCTGGAGTGCAGAAACTGCACTGCAAGTTGGTAGATATGCAGGTATACAGTCTTCCTGGGTCCTACAGACTATCACCTAAAAAGAAACAAAATGATTTTCTAAAATGTGCAGCAATTTAATTTACATATACTTTAAAATACATTTTTTTGTTTTTATTAGCTTTAAGTCAAATGGAAGTGTTTCTAAAGTCATTTACTGTAATGATATTTACATTATGAAAAGATGATTTTGGACATTTCAAGTTTTCCACTTCTTCAGATAAAATAAATTGTCCTGAGTGATTTCCCTACATCTGTCCCCGTCTCCCTTCATCTCCGTTTGTGTCTCTAGGTTTCAGTTTTGTTATATGCTTAGTTTTCCCAGTTTAGGTTTTCTCAGTTCTGTTTCTCGCCACCCTCGCCTTTTGTGTTTTCAACCTCCATAAATAAAGCTTCCTCACATCAGTAGTGCCTGCATCTTGGGTCCTTTAATAATTCCACACGGCTCGCCCCACCGGCCTTGATAGAAAAGCCCAATTAGAGTCGTTTTTTTTAAAATAAAATGATCTAATCACCTAGAGATGGGAAAACCAATGTAGATCCGTAAAATGAGGTGTGATTAAATTAAGCTCTTATGAACAGTCATGAAACACAAATTTTCCCATACAGAAGAATTTTCCCTTCACCTCACTGATTTCAGACGTGAGCTCTTTTCAGTCCGTCCCAAATCTTTATTTTGGAAAAAATCTTGAAAATCTGTCCTTCAACATCAGGAGTTCCACTCAGAGCCTGGGTATGACCTTTGACCCCGACCTCTGTTTGAACAAACAGATCTCAAAAGTCCTACAGTCATACTTTCTCCAGTTAAAGGGGACATGAAACCTTACGCACATAAAGGCTAATTTACAGCACTGAGCCCTGCTCATAGATGTAACCCTGTGTGCGAAGCTGGATTTAAGAAATAAGTCTTTAAAATGAAGTTTTAGAAACATGTTTAGCGCCATCTTGTGTCTGTACAGGATGTGACGTCGTGTAGTTGGTTGGTTGGTTGGTTGGGGCTAATAGACTTACGTTAGTTTATGTTAGCTAACTAGTGACTGGATCGAGACCTGTCTGCTCCAGCCAACCAGAGAATCCCCCGCCGCCCCGCCCTCTCCTCCCTGCGCTGCAACTAGCAGGCGCACCCTGCAAACGGAGGGCGCCCCCAGCAAATGGGCGATAGAAAACCAATCGGTGCCTATGCCATCCCCAATATGCGCTGGTATGATGTCGGGGCAGCAATTTTTTAATTTTTTTTTATTTATTTATTTTTTTGCCCGGGGCGGCATCGTGGTGCCGTCCCGGGTCGCCCGTATCTAAAACCGCTACTGCATGATTCCAAACATTTTTTACCAATAAATAACGTAATTATTGCGTAAGTATTCAGCCCCCTTTGGTCTGAGTGCAGTCAGTTGCCCATAGACATTGGCTGATGAGTGCTAATGACTAAATAGAGTGCACCTGTGTGTAATCTAATGTCAGTACAAATACAGCTGCTCTGTGACGGCCTCAGAGGTTGTCTAAGAGAATCATGTATGATTTTTGTTCCACTTCTCACGTGTACACCACTTTGTATTGGTCTTTCACCTGGAATTCCAATAAAATTGATTCATGTTTGTGGCTGTAATGTGACAAAATGTGGAAAAGTTCAAGGGGGCCGAATACTTTTGCAAGCCACTGTATATATCGTCATATCGCACAGCCCTAATTCTTTGTATATTTATTCATTTTTCTACCTTAAACATAAACAACAGCAACAAAACACAAACTTTTTAAAACGTCTTTTTGTTCCTCTTTTTTTTCCTCAGAATAAATTGCGACTAGTCTCAATGGCTGAGATGGAGGAGCGACACGTTAACCCCGACTGCTGCAGTTCCTGTAGTAACTGAACAACTGAGAACCAGTGAACAAGGAGAAAGAGTGCACACACAACGTGTCACTTTATGCTTGCTCTTCTCCAGCCTCTGGTGTCACTTTGTCATTTTCTGTTTGGAGCTACCTGGTTCTGCCTCATCTTCACTGGCCATGCTGGTATTCTCTGTGCCTTCATCCACGTGGTAACTGTAAGCGCCGTTTATAGTTCATGTTTTTATTTGAGGTATTGTGGAATTCTTATATAGCTTGATAACATTAGCTTGCTACATTATAAAACATTTGCAAAAGAATGTTGTTGCATTAAAGTATGAGAGGGTCATCTTTACGTCAGGCCTTTTCGTGAGGGTAAGTTTCTGTGTAGCTCGAAGAGAGAAGTAGTCAGGCAGAAAATAGCATTTACAAGAGAAGGGTGCAAAACAAGCATTAATAACACCTCAGGAGAAACAGAGAAAGACAGACCAGCGTAGTAGGGAAAGCAGAACTTAGCAGCAAAGCTTAAGGTGCACAGAGAGTTCATTCAGAGGCCACCCACACATAGAAGAAATGAGGGTATGTGCAGGGGAAATAGAAATAGAATTTGGGGCAGATAACTGTACAAGGAGGTGTTTTTATTGAAACTGTGCATGAAGAAGGGAGCAACAACACACTAAGAAAAACAGGATAATCTGACGCTGAATGAGGAACTCTGAAAGAAGTATAAATGTAACAGATCCAGGGACCGCCCCTCGGATCTGCTTAGGCTGTTATGCTGTGCACATCCCCTATGTACATGGTGAAATAAAGAATTGCTGAACTGAATTGTTCTGTTTCGAGTTTCTTGTACCAGGTCAGGACCAAAGGATCCAGGAGGGAATCTGAAATCCCAACAGAGGTCATTTGTTTGATGCATATTCTGAAATTTGATGTTTGAGAATAATGTATATCATTTCAGTTTATTTTGAAAAGTCCCAACAGGATCTTGAGCTTTATTGTGAAAGGTTTATGTGGAAAATAAACAAGCGGATGGCGGAGCCACGCGATGGTTTTACCGTCGTTGTTGCTAACAAAACAGTCACTTGTCCGACCATAGTGTTGTCATTTTAAATATAAGAGAAAGAGAGAAGTTTAAGAAATTAATTAATATAGCCGCTACAGTGACCATCACAACCATGAAAAATATTGCTGTAAACAGTACAATCCTTTGTATTTTTATTCTTTTTTTTTTTTACCTTAAACATAAACAGCAACAAACAACAACCTTTTTAAAATGTCTTTTTGTTCCTCTTTTTTTCCTCAGAATAATGTCACTTTGTAGTCATTTGTCTTATTATTGTCTTATTTGTTGTGATTTAGGCTCTGTGGGCACAAGCAGAGGTTTTTGCTTGGGAAGTAACCGTGAGCTGGTTTTCAGGGGCTTCGCTAATATTTAGTGGGCGTGAAATATGTCAAACTTTTTCCTCTGTGCATTAAGGATTTTGAACTATGATGTTTAAGTGTTGTCACTGCTGAGGATTCGTGGACACAGATCTTTATTCACTACGCTGCTGTTTACATTTAACTCTTCATCAGAACAAGCTCTTCTAATTGTACTTTGCTCCTCACTGTCTTTGAAAAGCAAAAGCTGACAAAACAAGTCCAGCAAATGCACTTTTATCTTTAAGTTTGGAACAGTATTAATCCATTTGTGTTTTATTTATCAGATGTGGAAAAGTCCTGTCAGCCCTGTGCTGAGAGGGCTGTGCTCATCCATCCGTCCTGTTCTAATAAACCCAAATTTCAGGAACACCTTCTTTAGGTCTGTTCAGCTTTATTCATGGAGCATCACTTAAACAGTCAACAAATCTTGACTCAAAGCACGTTATATTGTAAGGTAAAGACCCCAAAGAGTTCATCTCAGACAAATGTTCACACAAATGTGAATTACATTCACTTCATTGATGAAGTAAATGTAATCCTTAATCAAATGTGTTTAGCTATAACTGACTACATGTGTATACTGTATCATAAGTGGACAGACATGGATGTAAACCACACCTTAACTGTTTGGCTGAGGCAAAACAACCACAAGGCAGTGATCTTGTTACTCCCCTCGAGTCTTAATAAAGCTCAACTTGCTCTTTGCGTTTAAACTGACATTTATTTCGGACAGGAGGATTCTTCGACATGCCTTAACATGTAATGATGTCCAACCACAGCCAATACAATGCCGTCAGAACTAAAAAGAAATACAAACTTAAATGAATATTCTTAATAAAGTCCTTAAGCATTATATATGATGAAACATTCCAACAAAAGGATCAATAAAATACACATTACACTTCACACTGTGGTAATTGCACTGAAATATCACGCAACACTAGCGTATTTACATACAATGATAATAAACAAAATAAAACATTTACCTCATTGGCCTCACTCAAAGGGAATAAAACTTTCATCTTTACGTCGTGGGGTAGTCCAAAAAGGCACTCTTTTATTTATCTTTCTGTAGACGTGCAAACCTCGTGGCTCGTCTCTTAATTAGCTTGCTCAGTGTGTCAGCCAACAAAAAATGCCCTCTTAGCAACAACAGACGGAACTATAGAAAAGGTTCCTATCTAATTGCACAATTAGAACAAATAACACATTTAAACATATAAATCTAATCAACAAACATGAATTACTGTTTATTTATTATTTCTTAATATTTCAACTACTAATTGTTTCAACCTTAACTCCAATAAAATGAACTTAAATGCGAGAGTTGCCTATGACGGCAGCTACAGATCTGGATATTATTAAATGTGAACATATCGTTAAATATTACATTTTTTGTTTGTCAGGTGTCCTGTTTGAAGAAAACACTTTGGAGCCACTTGAATGAATGTAAATAAATACATTTACATGAGGGCAACCTGATTTCAAGGAAATAAAAATGCACAAATTTAAAAGTTTGTGAGTTTCTTTGTTCATTTATTAGATGTTTAGTTGTTTTATGATGAGATGGATGCTGTTGTTATATTTTAGTATAGTTTTTGAGTTGAGGAGAATAAAAGAATATTTAACATTAATTGTACCAATGTTGTTGTGTATGAAGCACAAATTAATTTTAAAAAGTTTTATGAGTTTTTGAGCAAATGGTTGTAATTGCATTGAAATGTACGTTTAAGGATATAAACAACAATATTTAATCAGTTACAGTGAAAAGAAGTGCTTAGAAATAGTAATATAAACACAAATTTCAATTTTTCTATTAACAAAAAAAAACCTATCTGTTAATGATACAGAAAATATCCTGTGAATAAACTGAATTTTCCGTTTTATAGCTGAAGGAAATGTCTGTAAATAGTACAGAGAGTATGCTGTAAATCTACAGAAATTTCCATTTTATCATTTACAGAAAAGTGTGTCAACTTAAAAAAAAATAGAAAATGTACCAGCAGAAAATTACCAGGACATTTTCCGTTTTTCTACAGTTTTTTTTCAGTGCTCATACACACACTCACAGTCTCTCTTTCTCAAAGTCTCTCACACTCACACATCTATTAAATACACACTTTCTGTCAAGCAGCTTTTTGTTTTTCACAAATAAAATATATGCGCAAACCTTCTTTCGAATTAAAATTAACATTCAAATAAAATTAATCACAAAATTAATTGATCCATGTTTCATTACATCATTAGAATCAGAATCTGATTCTGATCATTAATATGTGTATTTAAAGATTTGGCCTCTGTTACTTTAGCTTGCTGAGACTTTTACTGCTTAAATATACTAAAAGTATTTTGTGGGTTTGAAGATTGAAACTCAGACATCAAACAACACTTTAACTTCTACATTTGCAAAGTTCTTTATCAGAAGCAGAGAGCTTACAAATGTGCAGGGAATATTTTCTACGTCTCTCAGGACTGTACCAAAGAAATCACACTGTAAACACAGTTTGAATAATCAGTATTATAATTCTATATAAAAAGTAACTACAACAGACATTGGTCACCATCTGAAAGGGCAGAAACACCAGTTGTACCACTTAGTAGTGGGTTTTGATTATGAATTTTCCGATTAAAATCAATTCTAGTTTGAATAAATCGAAATGATTCATTAAAATCCTGAATTGATTTTTAAATATAAATTTCTTCATTGCCTGAAATTCCAGAATCTCAGGTTAAACCTCACAAAACTACTTTAACGACCACCAAACCGCTGAAACAAGCAAATGAGAGCAGGTAAACAGTTTCACACAAAGATGAAAACACAAAGAGCGGACCCGACACATCAGAATCAGTCGGCTTTCTCACCCGACACGAACATGGACACACCGTCAGGACTGAAAGCCGACATCCAACCAAATTCCCTGAACCAGCAGCAAAAGAAGATCCAAACTACGCTTCACATTTTGCTTCACATAAACATTGTCTCAAATTTACCATTCCGCCATTTATTCACTCTCACATCCACACACTGGTGGAGGCAAGCTACACCAGTGCTTGTAATAAAAAAAAGAAGGAGTTTCTATTGCTTGTAACCTATAGAGTACCGTGCAAAGAATTTCATACAGGCCGCCCACTCATCTCCTTGTATGTGTAAAAATAATCCTGAGTAAAAAAAAAAAAAAGCACCGCGCCCAGATTCAGAACTCGGTCCTATTTAGCGTCCCAAATAATTTTATTAAAGCAATTTCACCCCCCTGTGGGAAAGAGTTTTCTTTTTTTAGAGTCGCTTTTACAACAGGAAAGTGGGTTTTCTTATTAGCAAGAAGGAGTCAGACGCCCGTCGCCCATAAAGCAAGCAAATAACCCCTCTCTAAGCGATATTATTACCGTCGGAGATGCGAAAAACAGACAACCGCTGCAAGAAGGCAGCCCTAAAAGAAAATTACTGTGAGCAGGGTATCTTCTTTTTTTTATTATGTCACTTATTTATGTGCAAATGTTTAATAATGAAGAACACTAAAACATTACTGTTGGCCACATGTCGGCAACTTATGTGATATTAGTGACGTTTGTACTAACTTGGTTTTAAAGCCTTTACTTTAAAATATACGCCGTTCAATAGTCGACCTTAATCTTACAGAGAATGTGATGATTTTATGGATAATTAAAGTCAGTCATATATCCACAAACACAACAAGCTGAAAGTCAGTGATGCTGCTCGGTTTGCAGTCCTGAATATCACGGCACAAGCAGGATTCACTGCACTGTTAATGTTAGC